>NC_138726.1:66020758-66023258 GCF_965113295.1 Leuciscus leuciscus
AGGTATAATATCCGGGTTTTTAAAAACCGGGATATGAGCATATCCGGGTTTTTGCCAGTGTTTACATGGCCGTGCGCGACCGGGTTATTGCTAATATTCCGGTTTGGAACGGGTTATTGACTGCATGTAAACGTAGTCACTGAAGGAGAGTTGAGGTGGACATAACTGCAGTGTGTATTCAACATAACCGTGATCCAAACGAAGACTTACACATGAACTGGCCTTTAACATGGACATAGAGGTTACAGGGTACAATGAACCAATGAGAACATGACACATAGACAAGGGAACCAATCAGAACACATGAGGGAAACACATGACAAACAGGAAACATGGCAATAACTAAACTTCAAAATAAAAGACCTGAGAACAAGAACATGAAGTAAACTCACATCAGGTCTATGAAGAAACACAAAACAGTTCGTCATGTTTGTTTCATGTTATTGATATTTGTTCCAATGAATTGTGCAGCTTTAACCTCTTAATATTGTTTTGTTGGGTAAATGTTCATATAAGCTGAGACCTTTCCAACGATATGACACACGCCTATCTGATCTGTATGATGGTTTAATCAGGCCCTATTATGATTATTATGATCATCTTTCATAAATCTGAGACGGAACGCTGTGTTCTGATTGGTCAGGCTCATTAAGGATGCTGTGTTCTGATTGGTCAGGTTCATTAAGGACACTGTGTTCTGATTCGTCAGGCTCATTAAGGACGCTGTGTTCTGATTGGTCAGGCTCATTAAGGACGCTGTGTTCTGATTGGTCAGGCTCATTAAGGACGCTGTGTTCTGATTGGTCAGGCTCATTAAGGACGCTGTGTTCTGATTGGTCAGGCTCATTAACCCCCTGAGGTCTACGGTATCGCCGGCGATACCAGCTCGCTTTTTTTTTATTAGTGTAAAAGAAACTCATAAATACTCTGTTGACTTTGATTTTCCATAGGAGTTTCATACATCAATCGATTCTGTTAAATGTGTATTATTTTTGTGTATACTCACAATAAAAACAAAGTGTTGTGCTTTTTGCCAAATAAAGAAAAATAAACACGAAGCGAGTTCTGCCTTCTCTCTGCCAGTGAAGTCCATTCTGAAACGCGTCCGAAAATTAACAATAACTCAGCGAATACTCAGTCAAACAGGCATACAGACACACAGGCATGAAGCTTGAATTCTCATCTTTTAAATGAAGTAATTTATATAAAAAGCTAATATTCTCATCTTGTGAAATCTGTATTAAAAGAGAGCGATTCCAGTCGAGCTCATCTCATCTCATTACGTTATAATCGGCCCCGCCCACGGAGAGCGCGCGCTATTCAAACGCAAATGACTGAGACGATCCTGTGAACGCCCCCATCAGCTCGAGAAAACACACAAGTTTATTTAGATCATTGTTTACACCGTCTTGCAGCGCTGTGAGGAATAATACTAATGGAAAATGTCCCTCAGAAGTGCGGGTATATCGAGGAGCGAGCTGAGGAATACCGTAAGTTTTTTCCTTCTCACGTGAATTTCTTCTCGTGGGTTTCTGTTTATGAATGAATAAACGGCAGAGATGCGCGCTGTTTACCACAGCTGGCAAAGACAGTTTAAATTTAAATCGCGTGTGTGAATGAATGATGATGTTTTAGCAAACTGCATTGCTATACTGAGATAAGTAAACATCGACTGAATGTTGAAATAAAATGTAGGCTATTTGTATAAGCAACGTATTAAACTGCAAATTAACAATATGCCCTAATATTTCATGAAAACAACGTTACAGTCAGGCGAAATATGAAAGACAACATTTTGTTGACTAGATTTGGGTACAGTTTTTACTGTAGAATATACTGCCACATCAAATAAGCTTTTGTTTAGCCATTTCTATATATAAAATACTATTTTTGTCAAAAATAAAGTCATCAACTAAGATGTTAGCTGTGCCAATGTTGGTTATATTCAAACTAATGAATACATAGATAAAATGTAGGCCTATAGGCCTAATCATTTTTTTTTACAAAGAAAGAGTACACTTGAAATATTGTTGAAATTGTAATTATTGTTGTAATTGTAACCGTTTTAATAAAATAGCAAAACATATTTACAAGATAGATGTAAGCAAAATCTTAAATGGTCAATATAAGTCTTCTTCTAAATATATCTTTTGTCCTTGCATTGTGGCTCAGTCAGTGTCACACCTGAATGAATGGCTCATCATTATGCAGAGTGGGTGGGACATTGTATTCTAAGGTGTAAACCACTCCTCGTTCACGCCCCCCTCGCATATTGGCTTTCCAAGCAAAACCTGTTTTACATCAATTTAAATCAATGTATGGTTTTATGTGAACGATAAAGCAAGACTATTTTCACATAATTTTGAAGAAAAAACTCTAGGCGAGGACATCCATTAGTCAAAAGTCTTATTGCCACATATTTAGTATGTGTTTTGTGGCCTTATTTCAAAAACTAAAATTTTTAGTTTTTTCGATAACCACGCATAAACATTATTCTCTC
>NC_138726.1:66025758-66028258 GCF_965113295.1 Leuciscus leuciscus
CTGAAACAGACTTGACTTTTGAGAGAGCATTCAAAATTGCAGTAGCTGCAGAAGCTGCTAATAAAAATGTCCAAGACCTCCATAAAGCACCGTTAGTAGCATGCAACAGCATGAGGACGGAGGGAACACTAAAAAAGGAGGGAGAATGGAAAAAGAGAGATAAAGAATGCTACCGATGTCATGGAAAGCAACACAGCGCAGCCGGGTGTAAATTTAAGGACGCAAAGTGTCACTGCTGCGGGAAAGTAGGACATATAGCTAAAGCTTGCCGAAATAGAAATAAAGAAGGTGCACGTCCCAGTGAAAAGAGAGCATACAGAGCAGAGAAAACATACAGAGCAGAGCGGCGTTCACGTCCACATCGATCACATAACGTAGACTGTGAAAAGCAGGATGGTGATAGATCCGAAGAGGATGCATTCACATTAAACTGCATGGAAACGGAGACATCAATTCAGAGAATAAAACCGTTTGAAGTGACGATGGAAGTGAATAAGAAGGCAGTACCTTTTGAGATTGATACAGGATGCAGTGTAAGCATAATGAATGAGATGAAGTTCAATGAGATGTGGAACGAAAAGCAACGTCCGCAAATAAGACAAACTAAACTTCTACTGAAGTCGTACACAGGGGAGAAAATCAAAGTAGTGGGGGTAGCCAAAGTAGAAATCAACTATGAGCAGCAAGTAAAGACGTTGCCCCTTGTGGTGGTTAAAGGTACAGGACCTAGCTTGTTAGGAAGAGGATGGTTAGAGGCTCTAAAGTTGAAGTGGGTAGAAATCAAAAATGTGAGAACAGAGGCACAGAGTCTACCGGAAGTGCTCATGAGAAATGAGGATGTTTTCAAGCAGGAGTTAGGCATGTTGAAAGGCATGAAAGCAACAATTCGAGTATCTGCTGAAGCACATCCTAAATTCTATCGGCCCCGCTCAGTCCCTTATGCCATGAGGGCAAAAGTAGAAGAGGAGATAGACAGGCTGCTGAAGGAGGACATCATAGCTCCCGTTAAATACGCTGAATGGGCCGCGCCCATAGTTCCTGTCTTGAAGCCAAATGGGTCGGTAAGAATATGCGGAGATTACAAACTAACCGTTAACAGTGCCTCCTCACTAGAACAATACCATATTCCCTGTGTCGAAGACCTGTTCAACACTCTGTCGGGAGGAAAACAGTTCTCCAAGCTCGATCTAAGCCATGCCTACCAACAGATCGTAATGGATGATGCCTCAAAGAAATACCTCACAATAAACACACACAGAGGCCTGTTCACCTACAATAGGCTACCTTTCGGAGTCTCGTCAGCTCCCGCCATCTTCCAGCGAACGATGGAAAACCTGCTACAAGGCCTCCCAAGAGTAGCTGTGTACTTAGACGACATTATTCTGACGGGGAGGGATGAAGTCGAACATCTGAGCACGCTGGATGAGGTACTTAGGCGACTGAAAGACGCTGGCCTACGACTTCACAGGAGCAAATGTGCGTTTCTACAAAGTGAGGTGGAATATCTAGGGCATGTAGTTAATGCTGAGGGCTTACATCCCGTACAGAGCAAGGTGAGAGCCATAGAGGAAGCTCCATCGCCCACCACAGTAACTGAGCTAAAGGCCTATTTAGGTCTTTTGAATTACTATAACAAGTTTCTCCCTAGTCTAGCTACACATTTAGCCCCGTTACACAAGCTACTGAGGAAAGATGTCTCGTGGCCCTGGAACAAGGAGCAGGAAGAAGCTTTCCAGAACTCAAAACAGTTGCTGAAATCAGCTAAAGTCCTGGGTCACTATTCAGCGGACAAAGACTTAGTTCTTGCGTGTGATGCCTCTCCATACGGAGTAGTTGCCGTACTGTCACATGTCATGGAAGACGGTAGTGAAAAACCTATAGGCTTCATGTCACGCACGCTAACACCAGCAGAGAAGCGCTACTCACAGCTCGATAAGGAGGGGTTAGCCATCATTTTCGGGATCAAGAGGTTTCACAAATACATCTACGGACGAACATTCACAATCACCACTGACCACAAACCACTGATATCACTTTTTCACGAGAAAAAGCCAGTGCCACAGATGGGGTCACCAAGAGTACAGAGGTGGGCGACACTCCTCAGAGCTTATGAGTATAAGATCATATACAAACCTGGGCAAGAACATGCAAATGCAGATGCACTGAGCAGGTTACCACTGCCACAAACAGAGGAAGAGGACGAGACAGACCAGGTCCTCATGTTGGAGGTCATGGAGGATCCACCAATCACGACAAAACAGGTTAGACAGTGGACAGCTAAGGACAAAATACTCCCCAAAGTGCTAGCCTGGTGTCTGAAAGGATGGCCAAGGGAGGTGGATGCAGTGTACAAACCCTACAGTCAGAGAAAACTGGAGCTGAGTGTTAAAGATGGGTGTGTGCTCTGGGGGGCAAGAGTGGTCGTTCCGCAGAGGAGTAGGAAAGCCATTTTAAAACAGTTACACCACACACACCCAGGAATATCGAGAATGAAGGGCTT
>NC_138726.1:66035758-66053258 GCF_965113295.1 Leuciscus leuciscus
GAGGCGAGGGTGTCGAGTTACATTCAAGATATTTTAAGAAATTTTAAGAAGTTTTTGCATCCTCGACTGAAATCATGAAACTGCTGTAAAGATGCTTCAGTCCTGCAATGCCTGATGGTTTACTGTGTCCCTGCACTGGGAATCTTCCCGTCTTAAACTGCTCTAACAGCTTTCGTCTTTGGCCTTGGGTTGTGTGTATCGCGTGACGAGACGCTGGCGACGGGTTTCACACATTCACTGCCAGAGACTGTGTGTTATAAGACCACAGGACATTCGAGGACGTCCATCAGGTGACCGAGATCCAGATCTGAGCAGAGAACATTATCAGCTCAGGAGATCAAGTGCACTCTGAGCGAAAGCGTCTGTCAAACGAGTTGTGTTATATAAGGTGTCTTCAGCGTAAACACATTGTGTTCCAGTAAACGTCTCCTGAAACTCCTGCTTGTCACTGATCTCAGAGTCGAGACGAGATGAAACGGCTGTGTGTTTGAGGCGAGCTCAGGGAATCAAACGCCTGAAGAAAGAGAAGCAGGAGAAACGGTTTCCTCAAACACACGTTCCCCTCAGCGCCGACATCTGATCATGAACACGGCCCGTGGTTATCATCCTGCACAGTTTACAGGCTTACACAACTGTTCATACATCGGGGTCAGTGACATATGTAAAACATATATGTATAAACTAACACTTTTAGTCATCAAGGATGCATTCAATCGATCGAAAGTGACAGTAAAGACATTTATAATGTTACAAAATATTATATTTACCGGTAAATAAATGCTGTTCTTTTGAACTTTCTATTCATCAAAGAATCATGAAAAATAAAGTGTATCACAGTTTCAAGTTTTTTTCAACACTGATAATAATCATAAATGTTTCTTGAGCATCAAATCCTCATATTAGAGTGATTTGTGAAGGATCATGTGACACTGAAGACTGGAGTAATGATGCTGAACATTCAGCTTTGATCACAGGAATAAATTACACTTTACTGTATATTCACATAGAGAACAGATGATTTACATTACATTTACATATTTCACTGTTTTTACTGTATTTTTGATCAAATAAACACAGCCTTGGTGAGCAGAAGAGACTCTTGTAAAAAAAGAAAAACATCTAAAAAAAAAAAGTATAATTATTTCACACTTTTAAACTGTAGTGTACATTAAAACATTTTCTCATTCATATTAACGGGACGTGGATTGAGAAAATAACTAAAGGCTTGTGAACCCACACGTTCAGATAACCCCGCCCCCAAACAGCACAAACCCCCTGTGGTTGGTCACTTTACCTGTCAGTCAAACGGTCTCAGCAAACGCCTCTTGATATCTGATATTTCTGATATTTGACAATAAAACCCAATGTGTCATAATCTCAGAATTATACGTCATAATTTTGAATAATTATGACATAGTTGTGACTTAGTATGTCATAATTAAGATTTAGCAAAACATGTCCGCATTTTTTGTCCTTCATGTCCTGCGTGCGTGCGTGCGTGTTCAGCACCTTTGAGGTCCAGGTTCCTGGCTCTGTTGGAGTGCTGTGTGTGTGTGTGTGTGTGTGTGTGTGTGTGTGTGTGTGTGTGTGTGTGTGTGTGTGTGTGTGTGTGTGTGTGTGTGTGTGTGTGCGTGTGTGTGTGTGCGTGTGTGTGTGCGTGCGTGTGTGTGTGTGTGTGTGTTCAGCACCTTTGAGGTCCAGGTTCCTGGCTCTGTTGGAGTGCTGTGTGTGTGTGTGTGTGTGTGTGTGTGTGTGTGTGTGTGTGTGTGTGTGTGTGTGTGTGTGTGTGTGTGTGTGTGTTCAGCACCTTTGAGGTCCAGGTTCCTGGCTCCGTTGGAGTGCTGTGTGTGTGTGTGTGTGTGTGTGTGTGTGTGTGTGTGTGTGTGTGTGTGTGTGTGTGTGTGTGTGTGTGTGTGTGTTCAGCACCTTTGAGGTCCAGGTTCCTGGCTCCGTTGGAGTGCTGTGTGTGTGTGTGTGTGTGTGTGTGTGTGTGTGTGTGTGTGTGTGTGTGTGTGTGTGTGTGTGTGTTCAGCACCTTTGAGGTCCAGGTTCCTGGCTCTGTTGGAGTGCTGTGTGTGTGTGTGTGTGTGTGTGTGTGTGTGTGTGTGTGTGTGTGTGTGTGTGTGTGTGTGTGTGTGTGTGTGTGTGTGTGTGTGTGTGTGTGTGTGTGTGTGTGTGTTCAGCACCTTTGAGGTCCAGGTTCCTGGCTCCGTTGGAGTGCTGTGTCACGGTGCGAGAGTCGATCTTCAGCATGTGGACGTTGTTGGTGTCTCGGGAAACCACCACGTTGTGCCACTGGTTGTCATTGAGCGGCTTCTCGGAGTTTCCCTTCATGAGAGATGGGCCGTTCCCGAGGTCAAACACGTAGTGGATAAACCTGAACACACGGACACACACATCTCAGGTCAGCTGACGCCAACACACACTCGTCTCAGCTGATCTCAGCACTCCTGACGGCTGAACGACGGAGCTAGGGTTTCATTATTATCACTATCATTGACACAAAGGTGTGTTTCTTCTCTCTGACAGCTGCAGGACAACGATAGTGTGAGAAACACACACTTTAAGTGAGTGTTTTCAGTTTCGATTGTCTTATTTTCACTGTCACTTTTCAATGAATGAAACCCGTTTCCTCCGTTCTCTTCTAATGCCGTAGTAAATGTGTTTTTTCTCTGCATTTCCCTTCAAAAATTGATTATAAAACAGCACATTTATTCTGTTCATCACCGATAAAAGCTGTGAAAAATGAGCTTGGTTGCTTTGACTGGTCATAACCGCTTCTGCTGGCAGCGTGAACAATTACGGCAGTAAAGCTCTTTAAACAACACAACAGCTGAAGACTTTCCAACAAAGACGACAAACAGCATCACCCACACCACATCTCTGTTGCTAAGAAACACAGTTACTCAGAACAATGAGTTTAGTGGATCTAAACAGTGTTTGTGTGTAAAATGAGTCCGTTGGAACTCGCCTTCCTGACATCAAAACTTCCTGCATTATTGCTATGAGAGGGGACAAAAACAAGCAACGGGAAAAAACATTCAAGTGTCTCAGGATCTCCATCTGCTCAAATAATTATTCAAACTGAAATAAAAATAAACTAAACCTACAAAAAACAAAACTAAAAAATGAAATAAGTTCTGATGCTAAAATTGAATATTCAATAGTATATAAATAAGGCTAAAATAACACTGTTAAGCAAACTGTTAACTTATTAAACATTATGTTCAAAACTTGCTGTAGACCGAAAGATCCCTTCAACATCTCATTTGTTTCTCAAGGTAAATAATGCGATGACTTCTGCTGTTCCTCAGATGTTCCTCCTGAGATAATCTCTCCAGGGTTTAGAAGAGACTAGAAGATCTCTACACCATGTTCATTATGTTATTGCTCTAAAGTCTTACTGTCAAGTCAAGTTTATTTGTATAGCGCTTTTCACAATACACAATACTGTGTCTGGAGAAAGTCATGTGACGCTTTTTGTAACTGCAAAAACGACTGTTTTCAAACAGGTTTCCTTCAAGTGTCTTCATATGTGCTTCAGATTTTAATCTCCATCTGCTCAAATAATTATTAAACCTGAAATAAAAATAAACTAAACCTATTAAAAAAAAAAACATATAAATATGACAAAAGCCTAAATTAAATAAATTAACTGACTAAAATTGCTAAATAAAATGATCAAATTAAAACAAGAAAACCACATAACAAATTTACTTAAACTAAAATAAATAAACTTGTTGTCCAGTACAATGCCAAGGTATTTTAGTTTGTACCAACCTGAATAATCTCCCCATTGATAAAAGTATCGGTGGGTTGCTGTGACTTTCTAAAATCTATGGACATTTCTTTGGTCTTATTGGTATTTACAGTTAAGTGTGACTTATTGCACCATTCTACCTCCCCATCCTCCCCAACCTGTAGCAGACTCACTAGAGCTGTGTCATCTGCATATTTAATAAAGTGCTAGTGCATGAACATTACGAGTGGGGACACACGCGATTCATGAGTTGTTTGTTTGGGAGTGGAGCATGCACGGTCAGCTCTAGTGAAAGGGGTCTGGCAGTGTTCAATCATAAATTCCCGACGTGTATCATATGCACTATCGAGAGTTTTAGCTCTGCTCCTGTTGGCTTTCTTCTCCAGGGAAGACAGTCAATAAAGACTCTTTGGCTCGGATCTCGCGTTTGCGTTACTTGTCTGGTTGATATTTGGGTGCATTTAATTTTTGAGAAAATTAAATATGTACTCATCTTATCTTTGAGGAGTCATTTAATTCTGAGGAAATAAATGGTGAATTCCCGGGGGGAAATGGATAACACCTCATTATATGGTACCCATCTCCCTTCGGTGCCCTCCAGTGAGTTCTAGTCTCAGTGTCTGACTCGCAGAAGGAGGGTTTAGAGGGGTCCGTTCGGTTATTTCTGCCGGTCATCTGTTTCAGGACGCTGGATTGGCTTCTCAAGCTACAGTGGTGGTCAGAATTAACGGCACCCCTGGTAAATAAGATCAAAAATTGCTGTAAAAAATAAATCTGCATTGTTTATCCTTTTGATCTTTAATTCAAAAAATTCGCAAAAATCTAACCTTTCATTGAAGTAAAAGAATTGAAAGTGGAGGGTAAATCACATTATAAAATAAATGTTTTTCTCCAAAACACGCTGGCCATAATTATTGGCACCCTGTTATTAAATACTTTTTGCAACCTCCTTTTGCCAAGATAACAGCTCTGAGTCTTCTGCCATAATTATTGGCACCCTGTTATTAAATACTTTTTGCAACCTCCTTTTGCCAAGATAACAGCTCTGAGTCTTCTCCTATAATGCCTGATGAGTTTGGAGAATAACTGACCAGAGATCAGAGACCATTCCTCCATACAGAATCTCTCCAGATCCTTCAGATTCACAAGTTCATATTGGCGCTTCTTCTCTTCAGTTCAGCCACTGATCTTGTATAGTGTTCAGGTCAGGGAACTGGGACGGTCATGGCAGAAGCTTCATTTTGTGCTCCGTAACACATTTTTGTGTTGATTTTGATGTTTGTTTTGGACCGTTGTCCTGATGGAAGATCCAGCCACGGCCCATTATAAGATTTCTAGCAGAGGCTGTCAGGTTTTGATTTTTTATCTGTTGGTATTTGCTAGAATCCATAATACCATGTGTCTGAACAAGAAGTCCAGGACCTCCAGCAAATAAATAGGCCCACAACATATAAGATCCAGCAGTGTATTGAACCGTAGGCATGGGGTACTCTTCATCCCTGTTTGCACCAAACACATCTGGTGGGTTTGCTGCCAAAAAGCAATTTTTTTAGTTTCATCTGACCACAGAATCCTGTGCCGTTTGAAGTTCCAGTCGTGTCTGACCACTGAATATGCTGGAGTTTGTTTTTGGAGGAGCGAGGAGGATTTTTCTTGAAACCCTCCCAAACAACATGTGGGGATCTAGGGGTTGTTTGTAGGGGTGTAACGATTCGTTTTAACAGCGATTCGATTCGTATCGCGATTCGTGGTTGTCGATACGATTCAAGAACGATATTGGTTCATTTAGAACGATCCGATCCGAAACGATTCAGTGACTTGAAATCGATTCAGTGACTTTTTAGCCAAAAATTCTTGTAAGGAAATCAGGTATCAATTAATTATGGATATAAACAAACAAGTAAACAACAATTAATGTCAAATGCATTCACATTTTATTTGAATAAAGTAGGACTGCACGATTATGACAAAAATCATAATTGTCGATGTTGATATCTTGATATTGTAATTGTGATTATTAATTACGATTATCACAACATTGAATGATGTTTTGAATAGTTTGGCCATGGGACCCACATTTCCCCATGGTCATCAAGCCGTGACCCAGCTTTTTAGGAATTATATAGGCCTATTATAATACATTTGTTTACACAAAAATTGTTGACACACAAGTTCTGTCCCCCTTTACTTAACATACAAAAAAAATTTGTAAGAATATGACAAATACTGATAAACAGTAGGCACTGCGAGGTTAAGCTATATAGCAGTCCCAAACTAGTTTTTGTTAATACAGTCTTGGTATGAGCCACAACAGTCATATAAAAATATACAAAATAACCACTAAGTGGCATTTTGTTATGGAAACAAACAACAATTAGGTTACCATGGTGATACACAATACTTGGAAGAACTTAACTTACTAATTTACGACGTTGCATGCTCGTATTTCTTTTGCGCTTTAGTGAAGTGATACAGCGCGCTCCGCCGCATTTGCGCGTGCAGTTGAAGAGTGCGTATGGAGGTATTTTTGGTGCAAAACTACTGAACGCCTGTGACAGTGAAATGTGTAGTTGTAGAGAATAGCCACACATGTGTATCAGTAAATTTGAAGTCACAGAGAGAAATGTTTTAAGAGTTGCAAACTTGTAGACTTTTTTTTATCTTCCACAAACACAACACAACAGTTACACCTTCTCAAATTCTTCATTGCAGGTGCACAAATCCTATTCTACAAATCACAAATTAAGAAACTCATACTCTCACATGTTTGCTACAGTTGCTGCAGTGAATATGGTGCAAAACGCATTTACACCCCGCATCAAGAAATGTGAAGTCTCGGAGAAATTTTGCTCATCTGCAAATCAGTATATGAATTCATCCAATGAGAGTTGCACACTTGTAGAATATTTTCTCACAAATGTCTTGTATATTTTTCTAGCACAAACACAAGTACATAACTACAGCTGCTTGAATCTGCCTCGACGAATCTCAAACACTGTTTTTCGCTTTCAAGTGACAAGTTTCGCGCGCTCTCCCTTTTGCACCAAGTGCACCGTGAAATGTGGGGCAAAAGTGAGTTGTGCATCTGTAGAGGCAGTGGGCGGAGCCTACATGAATATTCATGAGTTTCCCGGGCATGCGCGTGGAACTGCTCATTCTAGTTCACTCTCCTCGTTTCTCAGCAGGTTTAATGGATTATTTCAAAAAAGGTAAATATAGTTTCAGCGCGAACTTAAACTACAATTGTGTATCGTTTTGTTAAATTCATAATGTTTTTATTAATTCGTCACTGACTGAATGATTGCTGGCATTCACTTCGTGTAGGCCTGTATAAAGCACAGCAAACTTCAACTCGTTCATTTCGTTGTGCTTTTCCTCTGTACATTGCAATGCTTTAAACTGTCTTTTGTTATCATTTGTTGAATGTCACTGCAAAAAATTTTTTTATAATAATACGTCCCACTTTTACCATAAAACCAAAAATTCCAGAACACCTGAATGATTACAGCACTTATTTCCAACAGAAGAGCAGAATATTTCTAAATACATGAACCATTACCATTTAATTTATTTATTGCTAAGCTCTTCTGATAACTTACCTTATGAAGCTTTACAACTGTGTCATCTCTGGCAATAATCTCTGGGAAATAACTCCACAACCATATCAATGTCCAAATAAACATTTAAGATTTGCATGACAAAAGTTTGGAATCACTATGATTTAAGAAATGTTATACTTTTAAAGCAGGCAAGGTCAATTTCCACACTTCATTAAGCAGCACAACCATTTTCAACTGTGATAATATTCAGAAATGTTTCTTGAGCAGCAAATCAGTATTAGAATGACTGAAGGGTCATGTGACACTGAAATCTAGAGTAAAATTAGCTCTGCCATCACAACATTAAAATAGAAAACAGTTGATAAAAATATTTCACAATATTACTGTTAAATGATAAACTCAGATAAATGTAGTCTTGGTACCTTAGAGGTACCTTACCTTAGAACCTTACTAATACCAAACTTTTAAACAGTATATATATTATTAAAACCAGCACAAGTACACCTTGCAATCAAAACATTAAAAATAATATTGTTACATTATTTTGCCAGTATGTTTGTAAATATTTTTTTAGAACATCAAATTGGTGGCTTATTATATTCCGTAAAATAATTCTAAGTGTTTTTTTTTATTTCTCATTTACAGTGACCTAGTTGTATCAAATGTAATTTATCCACTTTTGTCCATACAATTTTGTTTAATCCAAATTGTACGTATGTATTAAAGCACATTCATGCTTGAGTTTGGTCTTACATGATTTGGCTTATTTAAACGAACAAGAATTTAAGAACAATCACACCAGGATATATTATATATATTTTAAAAAGTGTTAGCCCACAGATACATTTATGAGGTTTTTTTTAGTTTATTGCAATCAACAAATGATAACAATTAGTAAAAGCCACAGTTTTAAAGCTTTGCCAGGTGCAATTTATACGGCGAGTTGAAGTTTGCTGTAGCTACTGTATATAGGCCTACACGAAGTGAATGCCAGCAATCATTCAGTCAGTGACGAATTAATAAAAACATTATGAATTTAACAAAACGATACACAATTGTAGTTTAAGTTCGCGCTGAAACTATATTTACCTTTTTTGAAATAATCCATTAAACCTGCTGAGAAACGAGGAGCGTGAACTAGAATGAGCAGTTCCACGCGCATGCCCGGGAAACTCATGAATATTCATGTAGGCTCCGCCCACTGCCTCTACAGATGCACAACTCACTTTTGCCCCACATTTCGAGGTGCACTTGGTGCAAAAGGGAGAGCGGGCGAAACTTGTCACTTGAAAGCGAAAAACAGTGTTTGAGATTGGTCGCAGCAGATTCAAGCAGCTGTAGTTATGTACTTGTGTTTGTGCTAGAAAAATATACAAGACATTTGTGAGAAAATATTCTACAAGTGTGCAACTCTCATTGGATGAATTCACATACTGATTTGCAGATGAGCAACATTTCTCCGTGACTTCACATTTCTTGATGCGGGTGTAAATGCGTTTTGCACCATATTCACTGCAGCAACTGTAGCAAACATGTGAGCGTATGACACTCTTAATTTGTGATTTGTAGAATAGGATTTGTGCACCTGCAATGGAGAATTTGAGAAGGTGTAACTGTTGTGTTGTGTTTGTGGAAGATAAAAAAAAGTCTACAAGTTTGCAACTCTTAAAACATTTCTCTCTGTGACTTCAAATTTACTGATACACATGTGTGGCTATTCTCTACAACTACACATTTCACTGTCACAGGCGTTCAGTAGTTTTGCACCAAAAATACCTCCATAAGTGCGCGCTCCTGCAGTATAGCGGCTGAGAGGACAGGAAAGTCAGTTTTTCTGAGGTGAGAGACTTTGCGCTGCTTGTTGTCTTTGCGCTGCTGCTGGCGCGTCACGCATGGCGACGACGTCACAGATAGGCAGACTGAATCGAGTAACGTTTAACGCCTTTATCATTAAAAGTGCTAAGAAAAAACATCCATATAAAGTCTGACGTGCTTAAATCCAATGCGTTATTTCCTAGTATCGATATAATCGATTCATTGCCTTTTAAAACGATATTAGAACGATATATGTCGTCCGGAAGGCCAACTTGCCGAGCACAGATCGCTGTAGTTGGATCATAGGAATATAAATCGATACATCGATGTAGTTGATGAATCGTTACACCCCTAGTTGTTTGATAATTTTTTTTTAGGCTTTCTGACCCCAAGACTCAACTAATCTCTGCAATTCTCCATCTGTGATCCTTGGAGAGTCTTTGGCCACTCAAACTTTCCTCCTCACTGTGCATTAAGACAATATAGACACACGTCCTCTTCCTGGCAGATTCGTAACATCTTTAGTTGATTGGAACTTCTTAATTATTGCCCTGATGGTCAAAATGGGGATTTTCAATTCTTTAGCTATTTTCTTACAGCAACTTTCTATTTTGTGATGCTCAACAATCTTTGCTGCACATCAGAACTATATTCTTTGGTTTTACTCATTGTGATGGATGATTAAGGGCATTTGGCCTTTGTGTATTCGTCATATTTAAACTCCTGTGAAACAAGAAGTCATAGCGAGACAATTTCATGTTCCTAGTCACCCTGGTATGCTAAAAAAAGGTAAATATTAATAGGAATATACTTCAGAGATATTTTACTCGTAAAAAATTCAAAGGGTGCCAATAATTGTGGCCGACGTGTTTTGGAGAAAAACATTTATTTCATAATGTGATTTACCCCCCACTTTCAATTCTTTTACTTCAATGAAAGGTTAGATTTTTGCGAATTTTTTTAATGAAAGATCAAAAGGATAAACAATGCAGATTTATTTTTTACAGCCATTTTTGATCATATTTACCAGGGGTGCCATTAATTCTGTCCACCACTGTATACTAGAGACCAGTCTCAAGAGGATGGTTCCTTTAGAAGTCTCAGCCGTAGTCGTCTTGGGATAAGACAGATCTGAGGACAGTCGTTATCTCGAAGAAGGCTTCGACTAAGAAGGGCAGTCTCCTCCGGGCCCTCTGGGAAGCGACTCTCCGAGGAGGGTCGTAAAGCAGTCAGTTCGGTTGTTCTCTGCTGGTTCGCCGCTTCAGGGCAGTGAGGACAGTCGTTTTCTCTAAGAAGATACATTTTTTAAATCAGGGAGCAGACATCCTGTCGATGCAGGGGCTGAGGCCCGGGGAATGGAGACTCCACCCCGAGGGGGTGGAGCTCCTATGAAAAACTTTGGTCGAGTGGAAGTAGACCTGTTTGCATCTTAAGAGACGACACACTGTCCACTGTGGCTCTCACTCAGTCAGCCAGCTCCTCTGGGGCTGGACCCTATGATGCAGACGTGGCAGAGATCACATCTGTACACATTTCCCCCGATCAACTATGCCAGCGCGACTGGACCAGATCAGATCAGAGTTTCATAACACCGCCCAAATGTATACACAGATAAAGAAGGCATAACTTTTATTCTCGCTGTATTATTGTTGCCGCCGGCGCCGCCATGTCGTGGAGACACTGTGTTTTTCGTTGCGAAAGCCAAACTACTTTGTTTGGCCTTCCAGAAGAGGACACAATTATGAAACAGTGCTTCAGCTTTATTTACAACACTGTCCCAGAACAGTACAACTAAAATATTTGACTGTGTGCTGCACATTTTTCGGAGGACTGTTTCCAGAACCTGAGAGAGTACAAGGCCAGCTGTGCACAAAGGCTGATGCTAGAAAGGGGGCAATTCAATCTTTTCATGTACATTGTGGTGCTTCTGACTCACACAGCCTGTACGTATTTTTTCATATTTTAAGAAATTGCTACTGACTATTCAAACGCTAGTTTTCAGCAGTATAGAGTAGCGCTCTACAAAAAAAAAAAACTACCTGAGCCTGAACATGAACCTGTGAAACGTTAGAAATGGCCATAACGGAGACTGACCCCTTGACCAGCTCCACCTGAGCCTGAACATGTGAAACGTTAGAAATGGCCATAATGGAGACTACTGACCCCTTGACCAGCTCCACCTGAGCCTGAACCTAAACCTGTGAAACGTTAGGAATGGCCACAACGGAGACTACTGACCCCTTGACCAGCTCCACCTGAGCCTGAACCTAAACCTGTGAAACTTTAGGAATGGCCACAACGGAGACTACTGACCCCTTGATCAGCTCCACCTGAGCCTGAACATGAACCTGTGAAACGTTAGAATTGGCCATAACAGAGATTGACCCCTTGACCAGCTCAACCTGAGCCTGAACCTGAACCTGTGAAACCTTAGGAATGGCCATAACGGAGACTGACGGAGACTCACCCCTTGACCAGCTCCACCTGAGCCTGAACCTGTGAAACATTAGGAATGGCCATAACGGAGACTGACCCCTTGACCAGCTCCACCTGAGTCTGAACCTGAACCTGTGAAACGTTAGGAATGGCCATAACGGAGACTGACCCCTTGACCAGCTCCACCTGAGCCTGAACCAGTGAAACGTTAGAAATGGCCATAACGGAGACTACTGACCCCTTGACCAGCTCCACCTGAGCCTGAACCTAAACCTGTGAAACGTTAGAAATGGCCACAACGGAGACTGACCCCTTGACCAGCTCCATCTGAGCCTGAACCTGTGAAACGTTAGAATTGGCCATAACGGAGACTGACCCCTTGACCAGCTCCACCTGAGCCTGAGCCTGAACCTGTGAAACGTTAGAAATGGCCACAATGGAGACTGACCCCTTGACCAGCTCCACCTGAGCCTGAACCTGTGAAACGTTAGGAATGGCCATAACGGAGACTGACGGAGACTCACCCCTTGACCAGCTCCACCTGAGCCTGAACCTGTGAAACATTAGGAATGGCCATAACGGAGACTGACCCCTTGACCAGCTCCACCTGAGTCTGAACCTGAACCTGTGAAACGTTAGGAATGGCCATAACGGAGACTGACCCCTTGACCAGCTCCACCTGAGCCTGAACCTGTGAAACGTTAGAAATGGCCATAACGGAGACTGACCCCTTGACCAGCTCCACCTGAGCCTGAACCTAAACCTGTGAAACGTTAGAAATGGCCACAACGGAGACTGACCCCTTGACCAGCTCCACCTGAGCCTGAACCTGTGAAACGTTAGAATTGGCCATAACGGAGACTGACCCCTTGACCAGCTCCACCTGAGCCTGAACCTGTGAAACGTTAGAAATGGCCACAACGGAGACTGACCCCTTGACCAGCTCCACCTGAGCCTGAACCTGTGAAACATTAGAAATGGCCACAACAGAGACTGACCCCTTGACCAGCTCCACCTGAGCCTGAACCTAAACCTGTGAAACGTTAGAAATGGCCACAACGGAGACTGACCCCTTGACCAGCTCCACCTGAGCCTGAACCTGAACCTGTGAAACGTTAGGAATGGCCATAACGGAGACTGACCCCTTGACCAGCTCCACCTGAGCCTGAACCTGAACCTGTGAAACGTTAGGAATGGCCATAACGGAGACTACTGACCCCTTGACCAGCTCCACCTGAGCCTGAACCTAAACCTGTGAAACGTTAGAAATGGCCACAACGGAGACTGACCCCTTGACCAGCTCCACCTGAGCCTGAACATGAACCTGTGAAATGTTAGAAATGGCCACAACGGAGACTGACCCCTTGACCAGCTCCACCTGAGCCTGAACCTGAACCTGTGAAACGTTAGAAATGGCCATAACGGAGACTACTGACCCCTTGACCAGCTCCACCTGAGCCTGAACCTGAACCTGTGAAACGTTAGGAATGGCCATAACGAAGACTGACCCCTTGACCAGCTCCACCTGAGCCTGAACCTGTGAAACGTTAGGAATGGCCATAACGGAGACTGACCCCTTGACCAGCTCCACCACGATGAAGTCGCTGCCGTCGCCGCTGTTGAAGAGCAGCAGGCCATCCGTGGACGTGGTCTTGAACTGGAAGAACAGGTGCATGGACGCGTATGCCTGCAGCGTCGCCAGCGCTAGGTAGCTGCCTTTATTGCGGAAGGTCACGGGGTCGGCGATGATGTGGCGCATGCCGAAGCGGGCGTTCAGCTCACAGTAGGAGATGTCCCCGTTCTTGCACTGGTCCAGGTACGGCACGCCGTTGAGCGTCAGGCCCTGCAGGTGTCCGATGAAGTTTGAGGGAACGGCGGAGATGAACCTGCGCTCTGTCATGATGCCCGTCTCGATGTTGTGGAACTCCAGACGAGTGTGGTCACCCGTCATCTGCCCTGCGGAGTCACCAAACACACACTCAACTACACACAACACACTGATTCAGACGTGATTCTTCAAGGCAAGAGTAACAATTTTGACTGACAGATATCACTATAGTTACCTAGTTGATTAATCACACTACATTAAGTTAAGCAATTTGTATTACACGTTTTCTAGATTGTATTGTTTAAATGTACAAATTATGCATTGTTTTATCGCTAATTTACATACATTTCTAGAATATTAATATGAACATTGGAAAAAGCCAGGTTTAAAAATCTTGTCTGATTTTGTTGACATATTAGAGTTAAATGTTTTCATAGAGGGGATTTTTGATTTCTCTTTTTATCACTCCATAAATCAGAAAATACTGTTGACCGACAGGAAAAAACACACATTTTCGCCATGTTTAGAGAGAATATTTAATAAAAATCAGGATTAAACCCCCCAGTAAAAACCTTCAGAATATAGATAGGAATAAAACTGTAAATGTTGGTGTATGTAAGTGTTACCGAAGTTGAGGGAACAACAAACTAATTAATTTATATGTAATGTAATTGAAATATACAGACGCAAATAGATAAAGAGCAATAAATAAACACTGAAATGTGTATTTTGGATGTTTTCTTTCCACTAGTCTGAAATAAGGCAAGTTATACAGTACACACTTGTTCATTTATACGCAGTCTTCAGTAAATAGTGAGCTAGTGTTTAGTACATGACCGAACCCTGGGCTCTGTAACTAGTAAAAAACAAACAAACACAAATGGTTGTTTTTTAGCCAATCAGAACAGCTCCCTGTCCGTCAGTAATTTCTGCGTTCTGATTGGCTGATGTTGCTGCGGTGTCTGAGTAGAGACTGCTAGCCGCTGAAACACACAGCCTCAGGTTTATCTGAGTCTTCTACCTTCCACAGTGACGTTATCCACACACAGCTGCAGGTTCCTCCCGCGCCGCACCACTCGCACTGAGTGCCACTCGTTATCATTGAGCTTCTGACCGGCCGTCAGCACCTCTGGACCCTTACCTACAGCAGAAGAGTGCAGTCAGATACACACATCCTCACACACACACACACACACACACACACACACGCACGCACGCGCGCACACACACACACACACACACACACACACACACACGCACACACACTGTGAGGAGATATCTGCACACACACACACACACACACACACACACACACACACACACACACACACACTCACATGAATGATGTAAACTTGAAACTATAATAATAGAGAATAATAATAATAATACATTAAACTATATAATGGAGTATAATATCAGTGTAATCATCAGTGTAATCATCAGTGTCCGGCTCCTGAAGGTGTCGTGCTGATCTCCCACTCCAGATCTACAGTCATCATGGCTAAAGCTTTAGTAAGTTTACAAATATTTGGTCTCGACAGGAATGTTGATGTGTGAAGACTGCAGCAGCTGAACTCAAGGCCGGCGTGAGAATCTCAGGGTTTATCGAGACCTGAAGAGAAATGCTGCATATTTATGACTCGGGTCCATTATTTATGATAAGAGCTTAATAGAGTCTCGAGGGGACGCCGAACAAAGACTGTTCTCAATCTCTCCGAGGCTTCGGTTCCAGAGTTCATCTGTGGGGAAGTTTGGGATTTACATGTGATCAGATACACCTGTGTGTGTGTGTGTGTGTGTGTGTGTGTGTGTGTGTGTGTGTGAGAGAGAGAGAGAGAGAGAGAGAGAGAGTGAGTCTCTCTCTCTCTCTCTGTGTGTGTGTGTGTGTGTGTGTGTGTGTGTGTGTGTGTGTGTGTGTGTGTGTGTGTGTGTGTGTGTGTGTGTGTGTGTGTGTGTGTGAGTGTGTGTGGCACATGAGTCTCGCACATGCTCAGATATCTCCTCCAACACACAACACACTTACCTGTGTCAAAACATAGCATAACATAACAGTTTATCACCTCAGAGAGAGTGTGTGTGTGTGTGTGTGTGTGTGTGTGTGTGTGTGTGTGTGTGTGTGTGTGTGTGTGTGTGTGTGTGTGTGTGAGAGAGTGAGTCTCTGTGTGTGTGTGTGTGTGTGTGTGTGTGTGTGTGTGTGTGTGTGTGTGTGTGTGTGTGTGTGTGTGAGAGAGAGTGAGTCTCTGTGTGTGTGTGTGTGTGTGTGTGTGTGTGTGTGTGTGTGTGTGTGGACTAGGACTGCGGGATGGAGCAGCACGTCTTTTCGGCAGCTTCCCACACTGAGCAGCCCCACACTGCTCACCCCAGTGATGGGGAAGGACTTGGAAAAGCTGTTCCCCACACTGCGGACGGTTAGCCGCAACCGTCGGAGCATCCCCCCTCCCCCTCGCGGTCGAAAAATCAAAGTGAAAAATAAGCTAAGCATTGCTTCGTGGAACGTTCGCACACTGCTGGACCTGGCCGAAACTCCTGAAAGGCCCCACCGCAGGACAGCACTGGTGGCCCTGGAGCTCGCAAGATATAACATCGATATTGCAGCTCTCAGCAAGACCAGACTACATGGGGAGGACTCCTTGACAGAGGTTGGTGCTGGGACACCTTCTTCTGGAAGGGCGTCCCCGAAGGCATTCGTCGTAACCATGGAGTTGGCTTTGCTGTGAAGTCTAAACTGCTGCAGCGCATTCCGGAATCCCCTATCAGCATCAATGAAAGGCTGATGACATGGCGCATTCCCCTGGCAAAGGAACGCTTCGCCACTCTCATCAGTGCATACGCTCCAACTCTTGATGCCGAGCACAACATCAAAGAGGATTTCTACAGAGCTCTTGATGCCATCCTACAGAAAACCCCGGCTACAGACAGGCTCATACTGATGGGAGATTTCAATGCTAGAGTGGGTACGGAGCATCTGGTATGGAGTAAAGTTATTGGCCAGAATGGTGTGGGGAAAATGAACCGCAATGGGCTCAGACTCCTCTCCCTCTGTGCAGAGCACCAGCTGGTCATTACAAATACCATCTTCCAGATCCAGAACAGGCTCAAGACCACCTGGCAGCACCCCCGCTCAAAACATTGGCATCTCCTTGACTATGTGATTGTCCGTCAAAAGGACAGACAAGATGTCCTCTCCACCCGTGTCATGTGCGGAGCTGAGTGCTGGACTGACCACCTCATGGTCAGATCCAAACTACTCATGAGAATTCAACCCTGTGGCCCGAGGACAGCCCCAAACAAGAAACTAAACTGTACAGTGCTGAACAGCCTCACCACCAAAGACAACCTCCGACGGCTCCTTGCTGAAAACCTCAAACATGATCCCGGAGGAATCAGCTGACTGGCCAGCTCTGCGCCAGGCTATTACATCATAACGCAGCCTCAGAGGTGCTTGGCCAATCAAGGAAACATCACCAGGACTGGTTTGACTGTAACTCAGCTCAGATACAGTCACTTTTAAAAAACAAGCATGAAGCCCACAAAGCTCTCCTGTCCTTCCCTGGATCTCCCACCCATATAACCACCTTCACTGCTGCAAGAGCAGAAACCCAGCGAGCCCTTCGGACTATGGAGAACACCTGGTGGGTGCAAAAGGCGCAAGAAATCCAGAACCTGGCAGACTGCAATAACACTCAAGGCTTTTACGATGCCATAAAAGCATTGTACGGCCCCAGGAAGTGGGCGATTGCCCCAGTCCGATCAGCTGACGGGTCCACACTCTTCAAGGACCGCCACGAGATTCTTGCCCGTTGGGTAAATCATTTTGAGAGTCTCTTCAACCACACCAACACTGTTGATCCACATATCCTGGATAATCTGCCAGACCTGCCAGCAACCATGCACCTGGACACTCCTCCACTTTACTCAGAACTCCGGCAAGCTATTGCAGGGCTGAAGAACAAAAAAAGCGTTGGACCCGATGGAATCCCTGCAGAGGTTTTCAAACACGGAGGATACACCCTCACAAGTCGTCTGCACCTCCTGATCCAAAACATCTAGGAACACAGGACCCTCCCACAGGACTGGAAGGATGCTAACATCGTGGTCATC
>NC_138726.1:66058258-66078258 GCF_965113295.1 Leuciscus leuciscus
AAGCTCTGAGTCTCCTGCACAACGCTATCCCAAATATGGCCATTTCCTTTCTATCAGTAACCAGTCGTGAATGTCCAAAGGGGGATTTAAAGCTAAAGACGAAATCTCATTTAGAGCTGTTTAACTCTTTAACTGCCGTTTTCTCAAAATGAGTTTGTCATTCTCCAGTACAAACATCTCAGCCTATGTACCAACTGTGCACACCAGACTCTCCAGTTATACACTTAGCAGTATTCTGAAGATATGTTCAGAGGGATTTGTTAATAAATCATTCCTGGCCTGATTTATGTGACATTTTAATCAAAAAAATATGGCAAAAATCTATTTTTTAAGGCTATGGACAGTATATTTTGATTTCCTAGGTAATGAAAGCATATATCCTGAAATCCCTCGGAATATTTTTTTTTTCATATTGTGTGTAAACAAAATGAAAAAAATATTTTGCACCTGGCTTTATCATATGATCAGATCTATCTACCGAAAATATATGCAAAATCGTGCATATTTAATGAGATAATGCCTAATTTGCATAATTAAACATACACATTTGTAAAACTTGTAATACATTTTTTTTATATACTTGTGTAAGTAATCAACTGAGGAAGTTTCATGGTGATATCTATTATTTTAAAATTGTACCCTATTCACCTGCAGTGTCTCACCTTAAGTAAATATTACTTAATCATATTTAATTTCACATATAGAATTTAAGTTAAGTAAATTTAACAAATTATCTTTATACTCAAACAATATAACACTGAATTACTTTTAAAGTGTATGCTTGGCTTAGAAACATCTAAGTAAATAATACAATAGAGATTGTTTGGATCCCAGACTGTATCTGCATAATAGAAGAAGCATTGCATATGAACACAGAGACCTCAATACCTGGTACACAATACACAATGACGGTAACATTTGATAGATCGTTTTTGAGTATGAATGTGTCACATTTACTCCAGATGTCACAAAATGGCACGTTACCAAACCTAACAACAAAAGCAATGATAAAACGCGGTAAAAACAGCCGGAAAACAGTGGAAAATCAACCTTATTAATTATTCATGCCCCAGTGCATGATGGGAACACCAGTATTATAAAAGTTGAGTAGGTTTTACTTAATTTTATATTGTTGATATTTAAGCGTTAAAGGGATAGTTCACTTTGAAATAAATTTTTGGTATGTTTTAGCTTACCTCAAGGGCATCCAAGATGTAGGTGTCTTTTTTTCCGCAGTAGTTTCAATTTTGATATTTTTAGGTCAAACCGTTCTTGTCTGTCAGTCATATAATGCAGGTCGATGGTCACGGTCTCAAAGAGCATGCACAGAGTCCAAATTAAAACAATTCCACATCGTCCAAATTAAACAATTCCCCATCGTAAGTACACATTGATGGCCTAAGACACGAAACGAGCGGTTTGTGTGAGAAAACGAACAGTATTTATATCGTTGTTACCTCTTACATTTACATTTATTCATTTAGCTGACGCTTTTATCCAAAGCGACTTACAATTGCTATATATGTCAGAGGTCGCACGCCTCTGGAGCAACTAGGGGTTAAGTGTCTTGCTCAGGGACACATTGGTGTCTCACAGTGGATTCGAACCCGGGTCTCTCACACCAAAGGCATGTGTCTTATCCACCACCACCACCACCACCCCCACCCCCACCACCACCACCCCCCCCCACCCCCACCCCCACCCCCACCCCCATACCCATACCCATACCCATACCCATACCCATACCCCACCCTCTTGAACACAGCTGCGTCCAAATGATCTGAGGGCGCGGGCGGGTATAGATATATACATAGATGTCGCCTTGGCTACTGCAGTTCATTGGAACGAAACCGTAGCCAAGGCGACATCTAGTGTATATATCTATACCCGCCCGCGCCCTCAGATCATTTGGACGCAGCTGTGTTCAAGAGGTAACAACGATATAAATACTGTTCGTTTTCTCACACAAACCGCTCGTTTCGTGTCTTAGGCCATCAATGTGTACTTACGATGGGGAATTGTTTAATTTGGACGATGGGGAATTGTTTTAATTTGGACTCTGTGCATGCTCTTTGAGACAGTGACCATCGACCTGCATTATATGACTGACAGACAAGAACGGTTTGACCTAAAAATATCAAAATTGAAACTACTTCGGAAAAAAAGACACCTACATCTTGGATGCCCTTGAGGTAAGCTAAAACATACCAAAAATTTATTTCAAAGTGAACTATCCCTTTAATTTCTACAAGCTTGAATTGAGTTTTTATATCAAAGTATTTTAGTTTTTCATGTAGAAATTACATTTGTTTTTTTCTGTAGCACTTACTCCACCACAGAATCATTTTTCATCAGTGCGCACACACACACACACACACACACACACACACACACACACACACACACACACACACACACACACACACACACACACACACACTAACACCATCATGTCCTCTGCTGTGATGTGTAGTGTAATGCTGTCCTGTGACACTTGGTGGCAGTAAAGCGCTGCTGTAAAACTGCTGATAATCACACAGATCCGGAAACATGACACAATCAGCTTTTACTCTACAACACAACATCTGGCAGTTAAAAAGATGAAAATAAAAATGTTTAATAAAACAAACGAGCTTCTCTTACAGTGTTTCTCCAACACACTGCTAAACACGCACCTGTTCCTGCTATAAACACGAGGAATGAACCTGCAGAGATGGAGTATTGTGCGTGTGAAGCCCTTGAGCTCAGTGATGTCGCGTCTGAACGGAGGGATCTGATATCAGAGACGAGCAGCTTTAACTCCAGCTGGTGTCGTAAACACACAGATGGTTCTGCTGAGCATCACCGCTCCTGTGCGCTTCCCAGACACACGGCGAGTCCGGAGAGCGCTGATGGAGCGAGGCCGCGGGAAATGAAGCACAGAACTCTGATAAAAGCCTCACGGATGCTAAATATAACCACTGCAGATTCACACGGGTCAGACTGAGTGAGAGCGAGACACACACATCACTCTTTACCACTCTCGTTTCTGTTATGGAATATTGCAGTGTTTATTCTAAATGATTGACAGGTGCGCATCATTATTGTGTTAATAATCTTGAATGAGAATAAGTTCCTCTTGCAGCATCTCTACTCTTCTCTGATGACGAGGGCGGGGCAACCTGTCACTCACATGAGATCAGCCAATAGCAAAGCATCCAATCATCCAATCAATTCCCCACATACACAGTCAAGCCCTGCCCAAATTAGGGACGATAGGGAAGAAAATACTTCTGTTTCATGATGACTTTAAAGCGTATGCTGTATCTTTGTCCTATTGTATTTATTTGTGCTATTGCTTGTCATTTGTTTACTTGTCTTTTAATAATGTTTGATAGGTAATGGAAGTGGAAATGTGCTTTTGCTGTAGCAGCGCCTAAACTTTTTATAGGACAAATCTAAACATCTGTTTTCAATATCTTTTAATCAGTGAGAATTTCATTATATGTGTTGCTTATGTGATGCTCTTTTCTCTTCTTTTTTTTCTGAGTGACATTGTAAAGCACATTGGTCAACTTGTGTTGTTTTAATTGTGCTATATACATAAAGTCGCTATTGCTAATGCTATTACTGTCAGACCTCAAAAACCTGAAAAGAGCTGTCCATTTAATTTGTATCTTTGTTCTATTGTATTTATTTGTGCTTTTACTTGAAATTTGATTATTTGTTCTTATTTTATTACTGACTCTTTACTTGACTTTAATATTGTTTTAAATGTATATTAGTTAGGCTAGTAGTTTTAGCGAATTAGAGAATTGTGAATGTTCACAGGTATCTAAAATGTTGGTGTCATTAATGCCTGTTTTTATGGCCGGTACATTCTCTGAAGTCTCAAAGTTAGTCTTAGACCCTGAATATATATATTTTAATTAAATTATTTATTTTTATTAATTAATTCTTGTCTTTTTTGGTTTGTTGTGGGGCCTGTAAAAAAGTTAGCAGGGCAAAAACAGTCCCTAACTACCTGTCTGTTTGTGTGTTTGCTTGTCCAGGCTCTCTTACCGATGTCGCAGTTGCTGCCCAGGAACCCGGTGCCGGTGCAGTCGCAGATGTAGCGGTTCCAGCCCTCTTTGCACTGTCCTCCGTTACTGCAGGGGGCGCTGCTACACCTCTTCTGGAGCTCGCGCGTGCAGAAGCTGCTGACGCCCGGCGCGCTCTGGATCTCGGCCAGACGCCGCACGTCTCGGCTCTTCCCGTCGATGAACAGGTCGCGCACGCAGCCCACGTAGCCGTAGTTTAGCAGCGCGGTCCACACCTCGGGCGGGAGGATCAGGCCCTGTCGCGGCTCCGGTAAACCGCCCAGGAACATGTCACTGTCCAGGTCCAGGATCTCACTGCCCTCGTTTGAGCTGAAGGGGATCGAGCGGCTGTTGACCGAGATGGACCCTGACAAGGAGAAGAAGAAGAAGACGTGTGTGTGTGTGTGTGTGTGTGTGTGAGCGATGAGTGCTGGTGTGAGCCTCTCGGTACATCGGAGAGATTTATGACCTGCTCTTAATTGTCTATTAAACTGCAATTACAGAAGTGCTGGAGTTTCTTCACAGGACTCACACACACCTCCTCTAGTCTTACACCCGATTAGCCAATTACAGCAAATGGATGCCTCCTTTGGCATCGCTGCGTCTCGTTGGACACGCTTTAGGAGCGATGACTGCAGGAGTGAATCCTCGAGATCAGGGATTCCTTAATCTTTCAGTCAGCCGTACACCTTTGACTTTGGCTTGAAATATATACGGTTCTCTGATGTTGGCTAGTGATGCAGGAAAACATCAAACACTTACTATTTCTGTCAAGACCACTGTTGTCAAAGACGATTGACAATTAGCATACAGTTAGGATTGGCGGTCTGGTTCTGTTCTGGGCAGCTTAGCATGGATAAGAGCAGGAGAGCAGCAATAACCCCCCTTAAGGCCTGTTCACACCAAGGACAATAACGATACATATATAGTTTTAAATATCATTCTCCATATGAAAGAATAGCAGAGTTCACACCACAGCTATAACGATGAAGATATGAGGAACGATATCGTTGGGATCACTATTGGAACATTTTTTTTTTTTTTTAGCTGTTGAACGATAAAACACTGACAGCCTATCAGAATCCATTTTAACTTAAGGCCTCGCGCATTTAAAATAGCAGAAGTTAATCGCTGAGGTCCAGATAAACCTCCCACTGTTTGACAAGTCAAACCTCTTGGATATGGAAAACAATCGTCATACCCTTTGGAATAAATGGTGGGAAGTTTTAGCTCAGGTATCCAGCGCTCGTTTCCACAACATTGTCTTTCTTCTTTGAAGTTGCGGTGAAAAAGACTAGGTGTTGTTTTTATTCCACTATATTGACTACGTCAGCTAAATTCACTGTTATAGCTTCACTCAAAACATAGCATGCTGAAGACATCTGCTAGTTAAAGCTTTGTAAATGCAATAAGAACAGCAAAAACATGTTCAATGACATTGTAACAATAAAAACACAGTTATCGTTCGTTGGTGTGGACGCAAATATATTTATCGTTTTGTTATCTTTATAGTTATCTTTCTTGGTGTGAATGGCCCTTTGGGGTAAACAGAACAGAACCAACATGAATGTATTGCAGATATCATTAATGTCAATATTTTCATTTACAACATAAATCGAGAATTTAGTCTGATTCAGGGGAATCAGAATGCCAAATCCTGACTGAGACAGGTGGAGCTGGGGTGGGAGGAGGGTAATACGCTCCTGAGAAATGAGAGGAGCTGGGGTGGGAGGAGGGTAATACGCTCCTGAGAAATGAGAGGAGCTGGGGAGGGAGGAGGGTAATCAGCTCCTGAGAAATGAGAGGAGCTGGGGAGGGAGGAGGGTAATACGCTCCTGAGAAACGAGAGGAGCTGGGGATGGAGGAGGGTAATCAGCTCCTGAGAAACGAGAGGAGGTGGGAATGGAGGAGGGTAATTCGCTCCTGCGAAAAATGAGAGGAGCTGGGGAGGGAGGAGGGTAATTAGCTCCTGAGAAACGAGAGGAGCTGGGGATGGAGGAGGGTAATTAGCTCCTGAGAAACGAGAGGAGCTGGGAATGGAGGAGGGTAATACGCTCCTGAGAAACGAGAGGAGCTGGGGAGGGAGGAGGGTAATCAGCTCCTGAGAAACGAGAGGAGCTGGGGATGGAGGAGGGTAATTAGCTCCTGAGAAACAAGAGGAGCTGGGGATGGAGGAGGGTAATTAACCCCTGAGAAACGAGAGGAGCTGGGGAGGGAGGAGGGTAATTAGCTCCTGAGAAACAAGAGGAGCTGGGAATGGAGGATGGTAATTCGCTCCTGAGAAACGTGAGGAGCTGGGGATGGAGGAGGGTAATTAGCTCCTGAGAAACAAGAGGAGCTGGGGATGGAGGATGGTAATTCGCTCCTGAGAAACGTGAGGAGCTGGGGATGGAGGAGGGTAATTAGCTCCTGAGAAACAAGAGGAGCTGGGGATGGAGGAGGGTAATTAGCTCCTGAGAAACAAGAGGAGCTGGGAATGGAGGAGGGTAATTCGCTCCTGAGAAATGAGAGGAGCTGGGGATGGAGGAGGGTAATTAGCTCCTGAGAAACAAGAGGAGCTGGGAATGGAGGAGGGTAATTCGCTCCTGAGAAATGAGAGGATTTGGGGAGGGAGGAGGGTAATTAGCTCCTGAGAAACGAGAGGAGCTGGGGATGGAGGAGGGTAATTCACTCCTGAGAAACGAGAGGAGCTGGGGATGGAGGAGGGTAATTAGCTCCTGAGAAACGAGAGGAGCTGGGGATGGAGGAGGGTAATTAGCTCCTGAGAAATGAGAGGAGCTGGGGAGGGAGGAGGTTAATTAGCTTCTGAGAAACGAGAGGAGCTGGGGATGGAGGAGGGTAATCAGCTCCTGAGAAACAACCCAATTTTCTGGGTAAAATTAACCCAACATGTGTTCTGTCCTATATTCACCCAGCCATTTACCCAGTGTTTTTTAGAGTGTATGTAGTGAATCTCAGCGTCTTATTATCATCATTGCACAACTCTTGGACATATCCGTGCCCGCGGTTTTCCTCACCTCTCCGCCCTTCTCTCTGGAAGTCCACGTGGCACCATTCGCCGTCGTTGACCTTCTTGTTGCTGGTCTTGAGTTTGATGCTCCCCGAGCCCATGTCCATCAGCAGGTACAGGAACCCGTCCAGCAGCTCCATGGCGAAGTAATCGGTCTTCACCTTGCGTGCCGGCCGCTGCTCCTGCGAGCTCTGGGGTTTCCCGTGACTGAACAGCAGGAGTCCGCTGGGCTCGGTGGTGCGGAAGTCGAAGGAGATGGAGCTGGTCTTCTTGGTGTCCCAGCGCGGCAGGGCGATGTAGGACTCGGCCGTCTCGAAGGTCACGGGGTCGAGGGCCGCCACGTCCTCGCACCGGAACACCAGGTCGCCGTGCAGACTGATCTTGGGGTCTCTCTCGATGGCCAGGCGGGACAGCTCCAGCTTGAAGTCGTTGTTCTTGTAGACGACCTGCAGGGGGTGACAGTGCAGTTCATTAACCTCATGCTGTCCCAGACAGCAACATACTGTTGGCCCAGATCCGGCCCGCATCCGGTCCACATCTGGTAAACTTGGATTGCACATGGCCCAGAGGTGGGCCGGATCTGGGCCGTGTTACAGTCATTTAAAGGAAAGTCTGTTCACTCTGCATCTAACATCAAATGGCAACTGAAGTGACGATGACTTTATCAATCAGCCATTGGCTCTTTTATTTAGAAGGCAGGACTTATTCCGCCATATAAGCGGCCCACATCCGGCCCACATTCGGTACACATGGATTCCACACAGTCCAAATGTGGGCCGGATCTGGGCTGACACTATGTTGCTGTCTGCGAAACAGAATTTAAAAACATCTGCTGTCATTCAAACAGATAGCTCCGCCCCCAAACTCACGACATTGGTTGAGCTCACGCTGCTCAAACAAACAAAAACAGCACATACTGTAAATAAAACAAAGATCCCAGACAGCAACCTAGTGTGGGCCCAGATCCTTGTGTACCAGATGTGGGCCACACTATGTTGCTGTCTGAGCAGTGGAGTGTGTTTTAAAACAAACTATTATTTTAGCTTTTCGACTTCAAAATTGGATGTTTAATTCAATGAGTTACAGTTTCTTCGTAATGATGAGTATGTGATTAATCGTGATTAATTGCACAAAAAAAGATTTGATTAATTGCAATTAATTTTTTGTATTTACTGGCAATATCCGAGTTAAGATTGTTGGCATGCGCTTTAATGAGTGTTTTCTGACTCACGTCTTTCAGGCAGCCCATGAAGTTGTTGCTGACCGGAGACCCGGGCAGATCCGCTGTGTTCGGGCTTCCTCCGATGTAGAAGAAGTCATCGGATCCCAGCATGGTGTAATCCTCCTGCGTGTAACCGGTGGTGGTCAGAATACCATCCACCGATATAGTGACCTGACGGAGGGCGCGGGCGAGAGAGAGAGAGAGAGAGAGAGAGGTTTTCCCGAGGAGAAACAGAAAGAAAGGAGAAAGGAGAGAAAGAGACTGGATTAAGGAGTTATTGTGGTTGCGCTGGTTCCTAATCTGAGAGTCTTTCGCGAGGAAACGCTTCTTTACAGTGCAGTTGAAACACAACTAACTCATCGCCTGCCAAGACCAGAATCACCCCGGTGTAATAAAGCGGATCTGAAACACAATCATTCTGCCGACCCTGCAAAATATCAACAAAAACACTTGATAATACTGTTCCTTATATATAATACAATAACTACACAGGAACAAATGAGTAACGCACTATTAACTAACAATAAACTCTGATTATTACTTACTAATTCCAAATATTATAAATTATAGTATCCAAATTATTATTAGTTCCTTTAGAAAGATGTAGCAACACTCGATTCATTACTAATGGGTTACCGTTACCTTATATTTTACTTATGCATTATTAATAATAATTATGAACCTGTATATAGTAGTTCCTCTTATTCTTCTGTGAGGTATGAAAAATAGTAGTTACTGATCATCTAATCGTGAACTATTACAACTGAGCGCTATTACTTACTAATTCATTAATCAGAGTTTCTTGTTGGTTAATAGTAGTTACTAGAATGTTAATAGTGTGTTACTCATGTGTTCCTGTGTAGTTGTTCATTAATGAAGGAACAGTATTATCAAGTGTTAACACATGTGCTTCTAATTCCAGCATGTGGAAGAACAACAAGAAGAAAAATGTGATAATTTTTGATAATATTAATTTTTTAATATTTTCCTTCCCAAAACACACTTACAAAAGTCCCCCCCTCCCTCTCCCCCCCCTCTCTCTCTCTCTCCCCCCCCTCCCTCACTCTCTCTCTCCACCCCCACTCTCTCCCCCTCTCTCTCTCTCTCCCCTCCACTCTCTCCCCCCCTCTCTCTCCCCCCCTCTCTCCCCCTCTCTCTCCCTCTCTTCCCCCCTCTCCCTCTCCCCCCTCTCTCTCTCTCTCTCTCTCTCTCTCTCTCTCTCTCCCCCCTCTCTCTCTCTCTCCCTCTCTCTCCCTCTCTCTCTCTCCCCCCCCCCCCCCCCTCTCTCTCTCTAATGATGCACGAGTGTCTCGTCAGACAGCAGATGTTTCAGTGTAAGATCTGCTCTATGAAACACATTTCACGTCTCTTGAGCAGTTTTAACACATTTGCCTGTTGAATCCTCTGATTGAGAGTGAAGGAAACCTTTCCTTCACTGTGTTTGCTTTAAAACCATTTGTCGGGATCATTCACACTTTGAATAATAATTATGTTTTTGCCCGTTCTGACTGAATGTGTCCAATTAAACCTGCGCTGATAAAGGCTGACGCCGACGACTTTATCCGTCAAATCATGTTTTTATTCAACGACTATCAAACTCAAGCCAAAAGCATTTCTCTTCCCAACAAAATGCAAACCAGCTTCTAATGAAATACAGGATCTAAACGGCTGCCCACGGACAATTATCAGCTTTTCTGGCTGCTTTTCTCTTCATGGCAGAAACTCAAAGGTCTGTCAAACACTTCGGACAACCAGCGGAGAAACATCTTCTCCTTCTCCTTCTCCTTCTCCAACTGCACCCTAGAGAAGCGTTTCCCAGAGCGCTCGCATCGCATCGGCGTTCTCTCGTTCTCCGTACAGGCAACACATTTTTATGTCTGCTGTCGTTCTCTCGGGGTTTGACCTTTGACCTCGCTGAAAGGACCTCATATGGGGATTCATCAAATGATCAGCATGTCAAGAATTGTTTCTCAGGGCTTTGTTTGTTCTGTACACTCTTAGAAATAAAGGATCCAAAAGTGGCGATGCAATTGAAGAACCGTAAAGAATCGCTCAGTTATCAGTTCTCAAATGAACTACTTTATTAATGTGAAGAACCTTCTGTGCGACGGAGAGGTATATATACAGAAGCTTTGTTTCTAAGAGTGTATGAAGGTAGTCTGAGGTGTTTTCTCACGGTGGAAAGAGGGAATCGTGGTTGTTCTTCGCTCTTAAAGACCTCATGATATGATGAGCTGGTTTTATTGCGCTCACGTACTACTGAAACAGAAAGCTTGTGTGTGTGTGTGTGTGTGTGTGTGTGTGTGTGTGTGTGTGTGTGTGATTGAGTGTGTGTGTGTTCGACTCGAGTGTTATTACGGTGAATAAAAGATTACGGAGAGAGTTAACCAGCTGTCAGCCACTGTGACACTCGCTGAGAGAGAGACACGTTAGAGACCGTAGCAAACACTCATCTTAAGACCACACACAACCTTACACACACACCCTTACACACACACCCTTACGGCCCGTGCACACAGGGACGCCTCGAGACTAAACAAAGGGCACCGATGTGAGTATGCACACGACGCGCAAAACGGCAGGCATAATTAAAAAAAGAAAAAAACGCCTCGGGTTCGAGGAAGTAAGTAGACGAAGAAGAAGAAGATGCAACGAGGCAAGATTAATGCTGGTCTCTTTTGTGTCTGAACACAAAGGAATTTATGACAGTGCAGCGCCACCTTGTGTACCAGGGTAGTTCTGTTTTAAAGTAAGCGCCATCTACTATCAGGGAGTGAATTTGCACGTTGACTCGGCGCATCGCCAGTGACAATCGCTTGGGTATGAACACAAAGACACGTCGAAAAACGTCTTGAAAAACGTCTTGATATGAACATCACACACTCATGAACAGACACATGAACACACACTCACGTTTGACTTCATTCATTGAGTTTACATGTACAGCTGATCCAGACGGCTGACTTCATCGGCCTGTTATTGTCTTGAGACAGTTACGTGATATTTGCTTTCGCAGTTAATGGATTCAGTTTCCCTGCAGATGCTGCTTTTAAAAACCTTCTGTGAGTTTAACTGTGATGTAACGGCATGTTAAGAAATGAGACTGAACTTCACCAGAGTCTCAGACTAATGAACTACATCTTCCCCAAAATAAGTTGGTATTTCTCATCTGAAACATGTCGTGACTGATATACTGCAATTAACATCTGATGATGCTCATAACTGTCCCACACAAACACACACGTGTGTATTTCACGAGGTTTCATCATGCACAACGCCTCTGGCCAAAGAACACAGTTGTGCTGTAGAAGAGTCCACAAATACTGTACCACCAACAAACTGCCGTGAATACTGGATTCCACAATCATGACTGTACTTCATTTTAAACAGTCCTCCAATATCACAAACGCATTTGCAAGAGTCTCTTCTGCTCACCAAGGCTGCATTTATTTGATCAAAAATACAGTAAAAACAGTGAAATATTATTATAATGTAAATCATCTGTTCTCTATGTGAATATATAGTAAAGTGTAATTTATTCCTGTGATCAAAGCTGAATTTTCAGCATCATTACTCCAGTCTTCAGTGTCACATGATCCTTCAGAAATCATTCTAATATGATGATTTGATGCTCAAGAAACATTTATGATTATTATCAGTGTTGAAAACAGTTTCATATTTTTGTGGAAACCATCATACATTTTATTTCTCAGGATTCTTTGATGAAATCGTTTGAAATAGAATCTTTTGCTACATTATAAATGTCTTTACTGTCACTTTTGATCAATTTAATGCATCTGTGATAAGAAAAGTATTCATTTCTGTAATAAATTCTTACCGAACGGTAGTGCATAATACTAATTTCATATAAAAATAGCAGTTTTCCACAGTCGAGTCTTTTGCCTAGTCGTGACTTGAGTGACCTGAGCGCACAGCTCCGTGATTTACGAGAAGAAAAATCAATCCACAAATCGCTCCATTGAGAGACACTAATGCGATCAGCTGCTGTCGCCTCGTTTCCCTGTCACACGCATGAAGATCAACACACACAGCGCCTTTGTGTTTCTATATAGGTCACATGACACAAAAACATACACAGATATGATAACATTCACAACACACACACACACACACATACACACACACACACACACTCACTCACTCACTCATGCACACACACACACACTACAAACACACACATCAATACAACATAATGTTTCATCTAAGTCATGTTCATGTCTGGTCTAGTTCATAGTTTCATTGTCATATTCTGTTTATTTTAGTTTGCCTCGTTTTCCCTGTCTCCATTTCCAGTTCTTGGTTGAGTTCATGGTTTCTTCTTGAGTTACGCACCTGTTTCTTGTTCCATTGATCAGTTCCTCTGTGTATTTAAGCCGTTAGTTCTTTCTGTTCGTTGTTCAGGGTTCCCGCATTATTCTGGTAATTTGGATGAAGTCACAGTGGAGCCATGGCAGAACACCGAACCTGAACCTCAGGAACAGAGAATGGAAGTACATCTGTCTGCCATGAGCAGGATAATCGTGCCCTCAAGGACCACACAGGGGGTTTAGACCTTTAGACCTCGAGGACCATACAGGGGGTTTAGACCTCGAGGACCACACAGGGGGTTTAGAGCTCGAGGACCACACAGGGGGTTTAGACCTCGAGGACCACACAGGGATTTTAGACCTCGAGGACCACACAGGGGGTTTAGACCTCGAGGACCACACGGGGGGTTTAGACCTCGAGGACCAAACAGGGAGTTTAGACCTCGAGGACCACACAGGGGTTTTAGACCTCGAGGACCACACAGGGGGTTTAGACCTCGAGGACCACACAGGTGTTTAGACCTCGAGGACCACACAGGGGTTTAGATCTCGAGGACCACACAGGGTATTAGATCTCGAGGACCACACAGGGGGTTTAGACCTCGAGGACCACACAGGGGGATTAGACCTAGAGGACCACACAGGGGTTTTAGACATCAAGGACCACACAGGGGGTTTAGACCTCGAGGACCACACAGGGGTTTAGAGCTCGAGGACCACACAGGGGGTTTAGACCTCGAGGACCACACAGGGGTTTTAGACCTCGAGGACCACACAGGGGGTTTAGACCTTGAGGACCACACAGGGGTTTAGAGCTTGAGGACCACACAGGGGTTTAGACCTAGATGACCACACAGGGGGTTTAGACCTAGAGGACCACACAGGGGTTTAGACCTAGAGGACCACACAGGGGTTTTAGACCTCGAGGACCACACAGGGGGTTTAGACCTTGAGGACCACACAGGGGTTTAGAGCTCGAGGACCACACAGGGGTTTAGACCTAGAGGACCACACAGGGGGTTTAGACCTAGAGGACCACACAGGGGTTTAGACCTAGAGGACCACACAGGGGGTTTAGACCTCGAGGACCACACAGGGGTTTTAGACCTCGATGACCACACAGGGGGTTTAGACCTCGAGGACCACACAGGGGGTTTAGACCTCGAGGACCACACAGGGGATTTAGACCTTGAGGACCACGCAGGGGTTTAGAGCTCGAGGACCACACAGGGGGTTTAGACCTCGAGGACCACACAGGTGTTTAGACCTCGAGGACCACACAGGGGGTTTAGACCTCGATGACCACACAGGTGTTTAGACCTCGAGGACCACACAGGGGTTTAGATCTCGAGGACCACACAGGGGGTTTAGACCTCGAGGACCACACAGGGGGTTTAGACCTAGAGGACCACACAGGGGTTTTAGACCTCGAGGACCACACAGGGGGTTTAGACCTCGAGGACCACACAGGGGGTTTAGAGCTCGAGGACCACACAGGGGGTTTAGAGCTCGAGGACCACACAGGGGGTTTAGACCTCGAGGACCACACAGGGGGTTTAGACCTCGAGGACCACACAGGGGGTTTAGACCTCGAGGACCACACAGGGGTTTTAGACCTCGAGGACCACACAGGGGTTAAGACCTCGAGGACCACACAGGGGGTTTAGACCTCGAGGACCACACAGGGGGTTTAGACCTCGAGGACCACACAGGGGTTTTAGACCTCGAGGACCACAGAGGGGGTTTCACCCATGCCCACCACAGATGACAAACCAGAGCCCACCGCTGACTCTGAGCCTGAGCACACCACGGGAATAGAGCCACGAGTCTATCTCAGTCTTTTCAGGTGAGTGAGCCTAGGGCATATTAGCAATGTTCTCTGTAATTCTTTTTCTTGCTGAGCAAAACTTTTCTTTATTGGGTGGACATTTTTCGACACTTGAGCAAAAACGTTCTTTATACCTGACAGCGTACGTAGAAACACAATGGTGTCAACATGCAGTTGTAACTTTTAACTTGAATGTGCCATTTCTATTTTATTTGACCCTTGATGTAACTTATTGGTATTAAATAATATTTTTTAAAACAAGCAGTTAATTAAGAAGTCACTAAATGAAGCACATTTTAGGTTACCCGAGTTTTTTTGTTTTACAGTGCTGTTAACTATACCAGTCTTTACCAAGAAATTCTATAATAAATAAATAAATAAATAATAAATAAATAAATAAATAAATAAGCTGTGACACTGAGATGGTTTGGGAAAACCATAGAGTGTTTTTGTACAGTCAGTTATTGGCTACAGGCAGCATTAACTGCGGCGTTTGGTTGCACATGACTTCCAGCATGTGCAACCAAAACCCTACAGATGATTCAGAATGCTGCAGCTCGTCTTATCTTCAACGAGCCCAAGAGGGCCCACGTCACTCCTCTGTTCATCTCTCTGCACTGGCTACCTCTCGCTGCTCGCATCAAGTTCAAGGCACTGACGCTTGCTTACAGAACTATCACAGGCTCAGCTCCCTCCTACTTTCACTCACTCCTACGAGTCTACATCCCTACCAGACACCTACGATCGGTCAACGAGCGACGTCTCGTGGTTCCATCACAGAAAGCCACAAAATCACTTTCCAGAACATTCTCATTCACAGTTCCATGCTGGTGGAACGCTCTCCCCACCCTCATCCGGAATGCAGAATCCCTGACAACATTCAAAAGACAGCTGAAAACCAATCTCTTCCGTGAGCACTTAACCTTATAGAAAAAAAAAAAAAAAAAAAAAAAAAAAGTTTTCCTTTCCCTTTGTAACATCACTTATCAGGCTTATGCTACTCTGAATAATACCTGAACTTCGTACTTTGAGCACTTCTTGCGTTGTTGTTGCTTTTGCCTCTTTATGATGACTCGCTGAATTTTGTCCTAATCTGTAAGTCGCTTTGGAGAAAGGCGTCTGCTAAATGACTAAATGTAAATGTAAATGTAAATGTAAATGTAAACCATTAAAGTTAACCCTCTGAGGTCTGAGGGGTTTTGGGGTCCTTGAGATGTTCTGACATGCCCTGACATTTGTGCTTTTTTCAGTTGCTTATAAACATATTAATGGCAAAGGTATAATTACACTCTATTTAGCACAAACAGGGCTACCATAATATGTGAGCAACATGCATGTACATGTTTGTATTTTTGAGAGAATAATGTTTATGCATGGTTATTGAAAAAACTAAAAACTAAAGTTTCTGAAATAAGGCCACAAAACACATACTCAATACGTGTCAATAAGACTTTTGACTAATTGATGTCTTTGCCTAGAGTTTTTTCTTCAAAATGATGTGAAAATCATCCTGCCCTTATCATTCACATAACACAATACATTGATTTAAATCTTGTAAAACACTTTTTGTTTGTAAAGGCAATATGCGCAAGGGGCGTCAACCATTCGACAGCATCATGCATATGTAGTGATTCACACCTGAGGAGACAATGGGGCCCGCATACTTAATGAGCCATTCATTCAGGTGTGTCACCTATAGCCACAAGAAAGAATGCAAGAGCAATATATATACAGTATATATACAGTACCAAATTGGTTCACAGTTGGAAGCATGTCAATTTTTATTTTATTTTTTTTTACAAATTTTGCTTGCAAATTGTATAATATCCAAGGAAAACATGTCTATTAATTGTGAAGTTAATTCTCATACTGTATTTTTCAGTTTTGGAATATGTATCCTCTCCCCAAATTTGTCAATAATAAAACACAATAAAAATTATTTAAAGAAAATGCTTATATTTACCTTTTAAAATTTGTTTACATCTACCTTGTAAATATATATTTTTTTTATTAAAAAGGTTACAATTACAACAACAATTGAAGTGTAATCTTTCTTTGTAAAAACTAAAGTATACATTTTATCATACATATTTCAAAGTTAAGGATTCATTACTTCGAATATAGCCTACATTGACAAAACATACTATATTTAACATAGTAGCAAAAATTGGCAAACAAAAGCTTATTTGAGGTGGCAGATATTTTACAGTAAAAAATGTGTAATCTATCCAAAACTAATCAACGAAATGTTGTCTTTCATTTGTCTGTAAAATAGGTCTTTCGTTTTTATTATAAGGAATATAAATGTTAATTTGCAGTTTAATACGTTGCTTATACAAATACATTTTATTTCAACATATTTCAATCGATTTTACTCAGTATAGTAAAATAGTTTGCTAAAAGCAGATCATTCATTCACACACAGAAACGCAATTCAAATTTAAACCGTCTTTTTGCGAGTTGTGGTAAACAGCGCATCTCTGCCGTTCATTCATTCACACAGAAACGCGATTTACTTGAGAATGAAAAAAAAAACGTACTACAGTATTCCATCCGTTGCTCCTCGAAATACCAGCACTTCTGAGGTAAGTTTTCCATTATTATTATTCCTCACAGCGCTGCGAGACAGTGTAGACAAGTACACTTATCTGAATAAACTGGATGTGTTTTCTCGAGCTGATATGTGGGCGTTCACAGTTTGTATGGGATCGTCTCAGTCATTTGCGTTTGAATAGCGCGCGCTCTCCGTGGGCGGGGCCGATTATAACGTAATGAGATGAGATGAGCTCGACTGGAATCGCTCTCTTTTAATACAGATTTCACAAGATGAGAATATTTGTTTTTTATATAAATTACTTCATTTAAAAGAAGAGAATTCAAGCTTCATGCCTGTGTGTCTGTATGCCTGTTTGACTGAGTATTCGCTGAGTTATTGTTCATTTTCGGACGCGTTTCAGAATGGACTTCACTGGCAGAGAGAAGGCAGAACTCGCTTCGTGTTTATTTTTCTTTATTTGGCAAAAAGCACAACACTTTGTTTTTATTGTGAGTATACACAAAAATAATACACATTTAACAGAATCGATTGATGTATGAAACTCCTATGGAAAATCAAAGTCAACAGAGTATTTATGAGTTTCTTTTACATTGATAAAAAAAAAGCGAGCTGGTATCGCCGGCGATACCGTAGACCTCAGGGGGTTAAATGATTGTTTATTGCTTATGAATAAACAATATTTTGCCTAGAGGGAACATTGCCTATTAGTAGAGTTCAACTGCATGGTTTAGAGCTCCACCCACACTAAAGTAAGCTGGGTCTCAACAGAAGTATTTGACGAGCTGGATGATGAAATGCTTCAAGGTCTCCAGTCTTCACTGGTCCGGTCTAGTCCCAAGTTGTCTTCATCTCTGCTGGTTTAGCCCATTCCCAAGTCATCTTTGTCTCTGCCTGTCTCCCTTCAGCCCCAAGGCTCCTCCTTCTGTTGTTCTGCCCAGCTGCTCAGATCCGCATTGGGCTTCTCAGTCGTCACCTACGCCTTGCTCTGTGGATCCCTCAGCTCCACCTCGGGGCTCCGACCTATTGGCTCCACTGTGGTCTGTCATCCCTCTGGCTCCACCTTGACCTTTCACCCCTCTGGCTACGTCGGGCTCCTCCTTTCCTCCGGTCTGCCTATCCCCCATATCCACCTCAGTCACACGCTCCTGCGACTCAACCCTGGCCCTCCAGGCCTTCAATAGCTACGTTTCCATCCTCCTATTTTTAATCGCATTTTGGAATATTGCATAAAAAAATGCTGGATGGAAACGCCAAGATGTGCATAAAGTCGAAAAATGCACATAAAAAACGTATGCACTAAACTGAGTCAGATAATGTTTTATCCAATTAGAAAACGTGCATAAACTACAATGGAAAGACATCAACCAAATAAATTCCTCGTTGCGCATAAAAAAAAAGACATGTGAATTTGCGATGGGATGGCATAACTGGACCAACTAGAGATCCAATCTCGTTGCGCAGCATCTGAAATACTGTTTTGGTCTTTCTGAAATGCCTGAGCAAAGTGGTTTGGTATAATAACCTCCCAGAACTGTCTTACACAACGGCGGCTCTTGTTCCCCTTAGGGAGCAGGGCGTTTGTTTTCTCAACTACCTCGATGGCTGATTGTAGATCACTCTTGGGAACGGTTGTGCGAACACAGGGACCTTGTGCTCAGGCACCTCTCCCGACTGGGCCTTTGGGTCAACTGGGAAAAGAGCAACCTCTCCCCCATGCAGAGGATCTCTTTTCTCGCTATGGAAATAGAATCGATCATCATGTTCGAGCAGCTTATGAGCGAGCACGCGGAGTCAATTCAAGGGCAAGATGGCGGTCCCACTGAAACTTTTTCAGAGACTCCTGGGGCATATGGCATCCGCAGTCACGCCGCTCGGGTTGCTTCATATGAGACCGCTTCAGCACTGGCTTCATGACCGAGTCCCAAGATGGGCATGGCAACAGGGCACGCTCAAAGTGTCAGTCGACCTGCCGTCAAACCGTCAAATCTCCCCGGGTAGTGGATACTCCATCCCCAGACGGTTCAGCTAATTTGGGAATCCTTCAGAGATGCACAGGTAGATGTGCCAGTTGTTTTACTCCCTGACCGAGGGAACCCTCGGCTCGGATCCTCTGGCACACTGGTCCCCTTGGCCACGGGGCCTTCGCAAGTATGCGTTTCCCCCAGTGAGTCTGTCCGCACAGATCTTGTGCAAGATCAGGGAGGACGAGGAGCAGGTCCTCATGGTCGCGCCCTATTGGCCCGGCCGGACCTGGTTCCCCGAACTTGTACTCCTTGCGACAGCCCCTCCCTGGCCAATTCCTCTGAGGAAGGACCTCCCTACTCAGGGACGGGGCACCTGTGTCCCGATCTGTGGAACCTGCACGTGTGGGTCCTGGATGGGACGCGGAAGGTTTTAGTACTTTGCCACCTCAGGTGGTAACTACTATCACTTCGGCTAGAGCCCTGTCCACCTGACACGCCTCTGCCTTGCAGTGGAACTGCCTATGGGTAGGCCTCATGACAGGGAGCTGTAGCTTGCGCAGGGCACTGGAAGACAGCCATTGTGGCGTTTTGGAATAGGACCCCATTCGTCAGACGTACTGAAGTAACGTAGAATGTGACGACTGAAAGGGAACCTCTCGGTTACGTTACGTCCCCTTGCCACAACCGCTGTGCTGCTGAACAGCCAAGACACACCTCTCAGCTCCTCAGCGAACAACATGAATGTGAAAATGCACGCGCTGCTCCTTATATACACACACAGCGGGGCGGAGCTCACAATGCAAATTCCGCAGACCAAGGTACTTTGTGTACCAGTGGCTAATTTTTTACAACTCGAAGGTGATTGGGCTCTCGGGCGAGACCCCATTCATGAGATGTTCTGACGTAACGTCTCCGTTCCCTCCTTCAGGAAACGAGGGTTACATATGTAACCGAGACGTTTTGTATGATTCTGGTACTGTTTTAGGTCACTGTGCAGTTTTTTATCCTATCATACACCCGGTGCAATGCAGCG
>NC_138726.1:66085758-66100758 GCF_965113295.1 Leuciscus leuciscus
GCATCTACTGACTTTCAAACAACTGAATCCAATACACATAATGAATCTAAATCAAGTTTAGCAGATTCTTTTCCCAGATCTTTCTCTCTCACAATTGGAGCTCAAACGAAATCCACAGGCAAGATTCAATGTGGCTTCAAACCGCACAAAAGACTATAACTATAACCCGACGCTGTAAAACACACTCACTGCTGAAAGGACCAGCACTCCTCAATGAATGAAGGCTCTTTGAATGTCAACAGTACCAAAGACGAGACAAAACAGAGAGATCATTATAACTACGTGATTTTGATTTAAACACACTGATGAAAACATACAACAATGCAAGACATCATCAATGCACTCACACTAGGATAAGAAGTCTGTAAGTTGGTGTAAGATTGACTATTAAGATGACAACAAAATACATAAATATTCCCCTAAAACTGATCATTCTGTCATAATTTTCTCGCCCTCATGTCGTTCAAACCCCGTTTGACTCTTTCTTTCTTGTGTAGAACACAAAAGATGTTTTAAAAAAGATTGAGGTCCAATCACCCAGACAGCAAAATAGTCCCACATCTGTTACACATGTATTCCACACGGTCCAGATCCGGCCCACATCCGGTACACATGGATTCCACACGGCCCAGATCCGGCCCACATCTGGTACACATGGATTCCACACGGTCCAGATGTGGGCCAGATCTGGTAAACATGGATTCCACACGGTCCAAATCCGGCCCACATCCGCTACACATGGATTCCACACAGTCCAGATGTGGACCGGCTCTGGTACACATGTATTCCACATGGTCCAGATGTGGGCCGGATCTGGTACACATGGATTCCACACGGTACAGATGTGGGCCGGATCCGGTACACATGGATTCCACATGGTCCAGATGTGGGCCGGATCTGGGCTGACACAATGTTGCTGTCTGGGAAACTTTGAATTTCATTGCATAGACAAAAAAAACCCAGAGACATCTTCTTTTGTGCTCTTTAAATGATGACAGAATGTTTTTTGAGGTGAACTGGTAAATCCCGAAACCACAAACAACAAGAGACTGCAATAAGCTCAGCCGAACCGAAGCGCATCATGTCGGTCCTTAAAAGTCAGTGATCGCCCTTACCTGATCTCCAGATGCTTCAGTGTCAGCCATCTGGCCTGTTGTCCTTATTTTCCTGACAATTACTTACCTTTACCTATTAAAAACAAAGGAGAAATTGCACGTTGCAATGAAAACCCATTTATTATTGATCAGAATCAACCCTCAAAGGGAGACGGCCCAGCGACGAGGCCTTCGACGAGTGGCTGGCAGCTGGGAAACGACCCGAGGAGTCGGCGAGCGAGTCGAGAGAGATCAGAACTGAACTAGCCAAAGGATTCGGGTGAGTTAGTGAGATCGAGGGGTCAGGAGGAGGAAGAGGAGGAGGAGGGACTGCGTGAGCCGCTCGTATGTGTGGGGTTGGAGGTTAGTACTTTAGTAAATAACAGCAGGTCAGACACAAAAATGGTTGTTAGTACAGTTACAACAAAGGTTTCATTCGGATTAGTAACAGAATTTGGGTTTTAGTCATTTAGTAGAGTAGTAGCAGTCAATCGGTGAAATCCTTTGCGATTTGATTCCACAAAGAGTTTGAATTGTCACGTTTGGTGGGTTTTGAGGTTAAGAGGAAGGAAAATGAACCATCCAAAAACCATCACAACATGGGGAAGAAGCCATGCAGTCGGATGAGCAAATGAAGATGGCGTCAAAATGGGAATGTTCAACCAATGGACACAATCATACGTCTGAGCAAACGCGCTCAGCAGCCGATGGCAGAGAGGAGTCGTAACTGAGTCACATCACGGCACAGATGGCAAGAAAGGGGCATTTAGTTGATTAAGGGGTTAAATCTGAGGGTGGGACACAACAAAATGAGCACTGGAAGTCCACAGGTTTGCGTGCAAGCCGAGACTCGTTCGGCCTGGGCATCGCAGACTCCCTCTCGCTGCAAGCGGATGAAAGCATGCACACAAAAGGACTCGGAAACGTCACACAGATGAGTGTCAATGAGCGATGCTAACGTTCATCTGCGCTGAGAGCTGTCAGTCATCTAGGACTGTCCGAATGACAATTACCCAGCCTGCATTGGGCCAAATAACCCGATCGCTCGCCTGAAATATTGTTATTCTAGGGCGCCGAACCCCTGCCAGAGTTCATTAGATCTGTATAATTGCATACTAATGCTAGCGGCCCGGGCTGATAACATCATCCTGAAGGAGCCAGAGACCTGTCAATCACGCTAGCCCTCGCCACCTTTATTATTCACAAGCAGGGTCTTTACTGATGTCAAATTATCCCTATTACTGGGGGCGTGGCTTTATGCATCTCTGTAGGTTCATAAATATGCATATATGTATATGTGCTGGGCAACATATACATACACAAATACCAAAGTAAGAGTGTGTTAGAGTGTCGTTATTGAGTTAGTATTGATGTTAATGAACACAGTTCCTACATTCTAGAAAAACTCCTGATTCTATGCAGCGCTGGGCGGGGCAGGGGGCGGAGCCTAGTGTTTGACGAGTCCAGTGACAGGCAGTAAAGGACATCCTTTCTGAGACACACCTTTAAAACGCACGTTTTTAAAACTGTTCATTAAAATATACATATGAATATTGTATGTAAAACTGAAAATTAGAAATGTTGCTCCGGCAACTAACTGAAATAAACACTCTTGAGTTGAAGAGCTAAAATTAGTAAGATTAAATATATTTGCGTACTGTATATGGAAACTAACATGTTTAAGTCCTAAAATTACTAATAGTAAAACTGAAATTTTACATTTACATGACATTTGTTAGGGTTAGGGTACAGTTATATTTGTTATTGTTTACTTTTATCCCTAATTTATCCCTAACGACAAAAAAAAATAAAAAAATTTTTTTTTAATTAAATTAAATTAAATTAAATTAAAATATTATGTTTAAGTTTTTTGTAAAACACATTCTCTCTTTCTGTATGTCTACAATGCTGTATTATCATTGGAAGCTGCTCATTTGAAACTTATATCTGTTTGTAATTCTACTTGAGACAATTGAGATTGAGATGATTGTATTCAGCTGTTTATCCTTAATTGCTGACTTACTTTAAAAGGGTGAATGTTGTTAGCTAAATGAGCACTGAAGATAGCAATGTGCTGAAACGTTTGCTGGTGTCCAGTCTGTTTTTAATCCACATGCACTTTGCACTTGCACAATGCAATTTGAAAAATAAAAATATGCTTTTGTAGACTTCAAGTCTTGAGTTGATCAGTGTGCGGCCAGCTACTCCTCTTGTTCATTCTAAGTTGAAGTACTAAAATTACTAATAGTAAAAGTGAAATAAATGTAAATGTAAAAATGTACATTACATTTACATTACATTAAAATGTAAAACTTACACTTAAAAATGAAAATGAAATTTAGAAATGTTTCCTTGGCAACTAACTGAAATAAACATGTTTAAGAACTAAAATTACGGAGAGTAAAACTGAAATAAAAATGAAAGATAAATTGATATATATAAAATGACAAAAAAATTAAATAAAAAATTACAAAAGCACACAACAAAATGACAAAAACTTCAAATAAAATTAAAATGAAAACTGAAAGTATAAAAATAAAAGCCAATTCAAATAAACCCTATAATAGCATATACGTGATATAATTGTTCTGATGGGATGAAGATCTGCAGTCCGTTTCTCACCTGTATGTCAGAGTAAATCTTCCCGGCATCGATAACATCTCCCTGGGAAGTTCTATAGCGACTGAGCTTCACTAATAATGAATTGTTCATGTTTAATAATTAGGTTAGTTGCCCTATGGGTACGTGCACTAATGAAACCATCGCTCAGCCGGACCTCAGTGAATAAACACCAGAACAGAACAGAACTCGAACGCTCTCGGATCCGCTGGATAAATCCGGGTGTTTTACGACCCACTCTGAACCAGCGCCAGTAAATCCAGTCGGAGAGACGAGGATCATCACCTTGAGCCGCGTATCAAACCTGCTGATGATGGATCGAGATGCTGAGAACCACGAGGAGTTTCTCAGCTCAATATCTCATATTAATATTAATATTCATCCATACTGTCTGCCACTGGATCCATCAGCACCTCATACAGTCAAACTTTCATCGGGAGACTGGAGACTTTACTATTACTCTGCAAGTTCTTCATGAACTAATTCAACATAATGAATACAATATTTAACTCTACATCTGGTTCCTGAAGGGAAGGGAGGGCGTAGGATGGACAAAACAAAGTGAAAAGGATGATCGAATGAGACAAGAGTGAATCTCTGTAGTTTCATTGCTACCTTGATACCAATGGGAATTTGTGTAGTCAGTATAAGCAAACAGAATAGAAATAGGAAACGGAAATCCAGGGCAAACCAAAGTAGAAGACAATTAGAATGATATCTACCATATAATGCAGTTTGTTTACCATAGCGTGTCCAATGCCTGAGTGCTTTAGGAAAAAAAACAAGGGAAGGGAAAGAAAATATATAGAATAATGACAAATCGTGAAGTAAATAAAGGTCTTTTAAAAAGGCAGCGGTCGTAGCCTGTTAACTGTCGGTGATTATCACAGATCAGGTGTCGTTCCAAAGCTTAAACGCTCAGGATTCATCCTGTGAAAACTGTTTTGAGATTGAACACTTCGTTACAATGGAAACTGTACTTTAAAACCTTTCGCCGGCTACATTTTTGTGATATTTACTTTAGATGTATGTGATTTTAGAGGCCAAATTATTTCGGAAAATATCTATAAAATAACGTTTTTTTACACATTTATTTTCCAAAGCCTTCATGAATTGCAAACACTCATGTTCAGATCTTCTGAGCGAGTGACAGTTAACAGGTTAAACCAGCCCGGCTCTCTTTCTTTTCCTGATTTTGTTTTCGCCCAAAGGAATAAAGATCCAAATTTACAGAATTCTTTCTCTTCATTGAAGGATTTGTCAACCAAAAGAAAAACATGACAACAGTATTGTTATTATGGTTAGTACGTCAGTACGCAAGTTAATTCTGAAGAAAACAACAGATGGCCCACATTCCGTGAATGACACGATGTTAGTTGTTTCAAAGGAACACAAACAGGTCAAAATGAAAAGTAAAACTGGAAGAATCTGAAGCTGTTTGGTTAGTAAGAAGACACAAAAGTTAGGAAACCACGTGGGAAGATTAGGGGGAGGGGCTGACTCGAGTGGGAGGGGCTAGAGGAACAGCAGTCGTTCTGATTGGCTAGTCCTGTGAGTGGGCGTGGCCTGTTTGCGGACGGGGCTCGTTACTGGCAAATTTGGCCAAGCTTGGTTTTTGAAGTAGAGCAAGAAATCGATCTTCTGTGGCTGACGACTGAAAGAAGGCAAAAACACAACAGTATGAACAACATGGAAAGGAAAACATCTTATTTGAACTTTCAACACGTTTCAGAAACATGAGAAGACATCCTTCTGCCGCTAGCTTGAACCTGGAAGAAAAGATTAGCTGTGATTAGAAAGAATCGCCCAGACCGGATTCAGATCCAGACCCATGCCTCAGTTCAGTCAGACCTGATCAGACCTGTGTATGTGTGTGTGTGTGTGTGTGTTGTAGACGAGAAAAATTGCTCAGATCGTGTGTGTTGTTGAGCTGCTGCTGCTTTACTAAGTGATCAGACGCACCATTTTCACCTGAAAAAATGCTACAGATGCACATTGAGGGAGGAACCAGAGCCAAACGCTGCATAGCAACGCCCTGGCAACCCCTCAGTAACACCCTAGTAGTGCCCTAACAACACCCTAGTAACCCCCTAACCACACCCTAGTAACCCCCTAACAACACCCTAGTAACTCCTTAACAACACCCTATCAACCCCCTAACAACACCCTAGTAACCCCCTAACCACACCCTAGTAATCCCCTAACAACACCCTAGTAACCCCCTAACAACACCCTAGTAATCCCCTAACAACACCCTAGAAACACCCTAACCACACCCTAGTAACCCCCTAACCATACCCTAGTAACCCCCTAACAACACCCTAGTAACCCCCTAACAACCCCATAACAACACCCTAGTAACCCCCTAACCACACCCTAGTAACTCCCTAACAACACCCTAGTAACCCCCTAACCACATCCTAGTAATCCCCTAACAACACCCTAGTAACCCCCTAACCACACCCTAGTAACCCCCTAACAACACCCTAGTAACACCCTAACCACACCCTAGTAACCCCCTAACCACACCCTAGGTAACACCCTAACCACACCCTAGTAACCCCCTAACAACACCATAGTAACCCCATAACAACACCCTAGTAACCCCCTAACAACACCCTAGTAACCCCCCTAACCACACCCTAGTAATCCCCTAACCACACCCTAGGTAACACCCTAACCACACCCTAGTAACCCCCTAACAACACCATAGTAACCGCCTAACAACACCCTAGTAACCCCCTAACAACACCCAAGTAACCCAAGTAAGTGAGTGTGATAAACTCCTGTCCAATCAGACTCTCTACAGGACAGCCGTGCGTACGATTGTGTGTTTCGCGTACACTGTAAAAAGTTGTAAATAAAATAATCAATCATTTATACTTTACAATTTCACATTTAATTCAGTGCGTTACTTGCTGTTTCTTGGTAATTATTTGTATAATTTACTAGCAATTCTTGTGTGAAAATTGTTTCTTAGCTTTTCACAGAGTCGACTCAGTGGAGACATGCGTATGCAGGACATACAGCGCATATTTACATGAGGTCGCTGGTATTTAGCAGAAAACAACAACATGCAGAACAAATAAGATGAATCAGTATGAACACACACACACACACACACACACAGCAGGAAGTGATTGTTTGTACCGTTGTACACATGTATCTATATCACACTCAGGTGTGTGTGGTGAGTCAGACGTGACTCTGACAGCAGCGTTTCTCTCACCTCACACACACACACACAAACACACACACACACACACACACACACACACACACACACACACACACACACACACACACACACACCACACACACACACACACACACACACACACACACACCACACACACACACACACACACACACACACACACACAGCAGGAAGTGATTGTTTGTACCGTTGTACACATGTATCTATATATATATCACACTCAGGTGTGTGTGGTGAGTCAGACGTGACTCTGACAGCAGCGTTTCTCTCACCTCACACACACACACACACACACACACACCCACACACACACACACACACACACACACACACACACACACACACACACTGTGCAGGAGATCTGGTGTTTACACCTCGATGTCTTGATGACGTAAACACACTCAGATCAGCTTTAATGTGCATTTACAGCCTACGCAAAGCCACTCAGAGAATAATAGATCCAGGAAATCTGCATACTGATATGATTTATCTTTCATTAATTTTTAACCTCATAAAACGCAGCTGTTTAAACAGGTTTTAGACTTTTATTCACAGTAAATATCGGGTAAAACAGGGCATTTACATTATAATGGATTATTTGATCACAGCTTTTCACTATGGAATTAATGGTGACACTTAAAGCCGTTATGAATAATGCGTTATAAAGGTATTCATAATGTATATTATAATGCATTATATCGTTTCATAAATAACTGTAACCAAAGTTAAAATGCATTATAACGGAGTATATTATATTAGCATTATAATATTTGCAGATTCTGAAATTGGTTGTTTATCATGTGTTTTAATGTATTATACTTTCTAAAGATGTGTTCAATGATTAGATAAGTATTATATAGTTACAGTTATTTATGAGACAATACAGTGCATGATAAGGTTCATTACAAGGCATAATTAATGCATTAATATACTTTTGTAATGCATTATACATAAAGGCTTTAAGTGTTACGGAAATAATTAGTAAAAGTATCTTCACGTCATCTCAAAGGTGTTTGTGTTCACTCACACTGGAGAAACATCAGTGCACTCTCACTGCTCTCCACTGGGCGGCGCTGGCGAGCTTTATCTGTGCGGCTCATTATTTATTACATCGATTTTCATTTATTTATTCCCCTCATTCTGACTGTTATATATTACACACAGAACAAACACTTACACACACACACACGTGTGTGTGTGTGTGTGTGTGTGTGTGTGTGTGTGTGTGTGTGAATGTCACAGTTGCTCTATTGATTATCTGGAGGAACAGCTTTGAGTAAATGTGAGGTCAGTGTATTTCTGAATCAGATCAATAAACCAGCCACCTCTAAAACACACACACACACACACACACACACACACACACACACACACACACACACACACACACACACACACACACACACACAAATGTGTTTTGTTTTTATCACAATGGGTCTTTCCAATAACGTTTATTGTGTTTATAGCAAGTAAATGATATATTCTATCCCATAAATCCTGACACAACCCTCTCCGCATCTCTCTATTCTCATCGAGAGTTAATCGTGACTGTAGTCATTAATGATTTTGTGATCACGCTTCAATCCACCATTAAATCCTTTGAAACAAAAAGCTGGTTTCTTATTGGACGGTTTTTAAGGAGTTTTGTCAAGCTAAAGGAGTGATTCTGAACCCAAACTGTTCCTCGTGTGTTCTGGGAAGGGGAATAAAGACTCGAGTGTGTAATTGAGTTCCGTCTTGGACAAAAGATTTTCCCTTTTGTTTCCTCTCTGGATTCACACCGTCAGCCAATAGCAACAGGCATTACCACAGAGGACACGCCCCCCAGCCACAGCAGCCAATTACAATCACTCTTATTACAGGTGACAAGACATTCATTCCAATTCCAATTACCAGAGCAGAGACAGAGTGAGCGAGAGAACGAGAGAGCGAGAGAACGAGAGACAGAGTGAGCGAGAGAGCGAGAGAACGAGAGAGGGAGAGACAGAGTGAGCGAGAGAGCGAGAGAACGAGTGAGCGAGAGACAGAGTGAGCGAGAGAGCGAGAGACAGTGAGCGAGAGAGCGAGAGACAGAGTGAGCGAGAGAGCGAGAGAACGAGTGAGCGAGAGACAGAGTGAGCGAGAGAGCGAGAGAACGAGAGAGCGAGAGACAGAGTGAGCGAGAGACAGAGTGAGCGAGAGAACGAGAGAGCGAGAGACAGAGTGAGCGAGAGAGCGAGAGAGCGAGAGACAGAGTGAGCGAGAGAGCGAGAGAACGAGTGAGCGAGAGACAGAGTGAGCGAGAGACAGAGTGAGCGAGAGAGCGAGAGAACGAGTGAGCGAGAGACAGAGTGAGCGAGAGAGCGAGAGAACGAGAGAGCGAGAGAGCGAGAGAACGAGTGAGCGAGAGACAGAGTGAGCGAGAGAGCGAGAGAGCTAGAGAGCGAGAGAGCGAGAGACAGAGTGAGCAAGAGACAGTGCGAGAGAACGAGAGAACGAGAGAGCGAGAGACAGAGTGAGCGAGAGAGCGAGAGAGCGAGAGAGCGAGAGACAGAGTGAGCGAGAGAGCGAGAGAACGAGAGAGCGAGAGACAGAGTGAGCGAGAGAGCGAGAGAACGAGAGAGCGAGAGAGCGAGAGAGAAATCGATCGCATCTCTAAGCCACTATCTGACAATTACTGGAGCCGTACTGATCCATTCTTCATTTTATTCAATCTGTGTGTGTGTGTGTGTGTGTGTGTGTGTGTGTGTGTGTAAATATTTTTTCATATTTTGTTACTTATACGTTTTTTAATGGTTTATATATTTGGATTTATTGTTTTACTCATTCCAAAACCAAACTTTTAAACTTTTAATAAACACTACAGCATAAATTATATCTCAAGCAACAATTTTTCCCTATTAGATTTCTGAAGCTAGAGCTACAAAACAATTAATGTAGGAATTTCACTCAGGAATTGTTAGTAAATTCCACAATTAATTACTATAAAGAAACAGCAAGTGACACACTGGATTAAATATGACATTTTGAAGTAGAAACGGAAATAGTGTTTTAGTGTTGTAAAACAGACTCCAATAATCCGCCCCCCCCCCCCCCGAGAAAATCAAGGTAAATATCAGCTAAACGCAATATTTTTATTGTATGCTATTTTGAATTGAGCTGTAATTTGGTGGAAGTATGCAGGAAATATTAAAGCATGATTTTAGGATTGCGTTTAGGACACATCAAATCCCAAACAGAAGAAAGTGAAGTTTGTTTTATAGAAGTCCACTAGGACAATAGCGTCCATATGAAGAAAGACCTGAACAAATGTGAAGCTCATTTCTGTTTCCTTCCATGAAGATTCAGTGTGTGTGTGTGTGTGTGTGTGTGTGTGTGTGTGGATCTCTGAGTCATCAGAGTGGAGGTTGTGTTTGCTCTGCCATAATAAAACACTTCTCATTGTGTTGAATAAGTCTTGGCAGAGCGTTATAGTGTGTTCAGTGCTGTTATTTGTTCATTTCTGTTCTTTTCCAGTCTAATCAGGTCCGATCATTAAATCCTGGACTTTATCCTGTAGAACCAGAGTGGCATGTTCCGTCCCCTGAGGACCGCAGACTTCATTAGGTCTGAGTCAATTTCAGATGGACACCTCTTCTCCGAACAGAACATTAAGTTAAGGTGCACATAATGAAGTCCTGAAGCTGAAGCACGGGTCTGATTCTGTCCGGATCGAGCGTAACGAGAAGAAAACACACAGCGCTGATCTCAGACCTGTCAGGAATCACTGTCGGGAAGCACCAGGGATTGTGGGCGTCGCCGGAAACATTAACAGCCAATGATAGTTCCCGGTGTGATCACGCCCTCTCCCATGTGATTCCTGACCTCAAACTGTTCTTCCTCAGTATTTCAGAAAGCAAGACTCAACATCTCCAGTCATTTGCTTCTTCTCCAGTAAATTAATCTTGATTTAACCCTCTGGTGCTCTTCATGTGTCAGTCAAACATGACAGAAGAATGTCATGTTCGGTTTTGTTAAAATTTTGTTTAAAATTGTCCGGTCAAACATGACGAAGAGCACCAGAGGGTTTCAAATCAAGTGCTGTAAACCGAGACAGAAACACTGAGGAAGAGCATGATTTGTGTTTCAGTAGGTGATCAATATCCACACAAACGTCTGTAGAAAGTGAGCGTCCGTCTTACCTGTCGCAGGTTTCGCGTGACTTTAACATCGTGCCAAGCGTTGTCGTTGAACTTCCCGTTGACCGGCTCCACGAGGGCCTCGAAGGCTCCGGAGCCCAGGTTGATGACGAGCCACACGGCGCCGCTCTTCAGAGACAGGTTCACGTAATCCGCAGACTTCCCGGTGTGGAGCATCAGGCCGTTGCGCTGGAGCGTTCGGAAAGACAGCGTGATCTCGTCTGTGCTGCTCTGGATGGGGGTCATGGACAGATCGTAGCAGAAGAACTCGTTCCCCTTGAACGTGGCGACCGATTCCTCTTTCCCTGCGGAGAGAAGGACAGAACACGAGCTCATTCACTGAATCAAAAACCTGAATCTTTACCAACATTCAGTGAGTTCTGTGGAGCAGAGGTGTAAAGAGTCCCTGAAAACCAGACTTGAGTGAAAGAACAGACACCTTACAGTGAAAATGAGTGAGTTACAAGTTACAAGTCACCAATTCTCTTAGAGAATCTGATTTTAACAGTACTCAAGTATTTTACTCATACTGAACGTAGGCTCAAAGATGCACTAGTCCTCGACACCTCAGAGACATCCCAATAAACAACTGATGTGTAAGAGGAGAAATCATGTTTACGTTCTAAACTCAAAATAAAACTGAATTTCACAATAAATATAGGTCGACACAACAGCCTCTTAAACGTCTACAAACTCTCAAGTCTCAGTTAAGCTCACACACACACACACACACACACACACACACACACACACACACACACACACACACACACACAAGTAAACCAATATCCTTCAGAAAGGTATCATCAATAAAGCGGATAAATAAACATCTACTTGCACTGGATGTGCTGGTTTCTGCCTCATCTCCTAGATCAAACACCTGCGATCCAGCAACTAATGCCCTGGCACTGGTGGTAGCCAGAAAGAAACAGAAGTACAGTAAGTAATTACATCTACTCCAATACTGTACAGCACTGCTGAGAAGCCTTTAACGCTTCTATATAAGGAGAAATATGTGTTTACGTCACATATTTTAACCAATAAAAATGTATTAAAACACAATTAATTAAGTAAAAATAAATCCATAAGATGATGGGAAGTTTCGATACACAAAGTGCCTGACGGAACTCTTTATGTAGAACATCATTTATATTTCTGACCCCATTGTCAGATATTTGTTCTTGTTTTAAGCACAAACTCACTTCATTTTTCTGTCGGTTTGCTTCTCCAGTATATGTTCTGGAGATCTCCGTATCTGTGGCTTCATATGTTCTGGAGATCTCCGTATCTGGAGATATGGCTTCATATGTTCTGGATCTCCGTATCTGGAGAAATGGCTTCATATGTTCTGGAGATCTCCGTATCTGGAGAAATGGCTTCATATGTTCTGGAGATCTCCGTATCTGGAGATATGGCTTCATATGTTCTGGAGATCTCCGTATCTGGAGATATGGCTTCATATGTTCTGGAGATCTCCGTATCTGGGTTATGGCTTCTCCAGTATATGTATCTCAGTTAATAATGTTTATATATGTGTGCTGAGTAGTAATTAGTTCTAAACATGTAAAAGTGGTGAGAAAAAGGCTCAAAGCAAATGTTCTGGTCGTATTCCCAACCGCAGACGCTCTTCAGGGGAGACACACACACACACACACACACACACACACACACACACACACACACACACACGCACACACACACACACACACACACACACACTTCTTCTGAAGATTACGTCATGGATCAGGGATACGACGGGATTCCCGTATTCATGAACGCTTTTAGCAAATCTAAGAATCCTCAAGAGAAAGAGCAGATGAACTGAAGTCTGCTTTACAAAGCCAGCCAGTAAAACTGCAAGTACATTTATTCATTTCTAGACGCTTTCATCCGAAGTGACTTACATTCATTCTTCCAGCAGGATCAGTCCTTTTACACGAATCTGAAGAGTTCAAAACTACTGCCTTTTGGATCTTTAACCACTAAACCACACATTTCATCGCATTCAGGTTAAGATGCTTCAGCTCTGCTGAGGTTTAGCGTCAGTGAATTGTGTTTCCATGTCACTGATTCTGCAAAGCCTGCAAATATTTTAATGCGTTAGTGATTTGTTTCAGTTTTATTAATTCATATACCCTGCAGTGTTTCCTTAAGATGTAGAGAACATCTAACAAATATAAATTAGGAATACAGATCATGCCTGAAGCAGTTCCAACACACACACACACACACACACACACACACACACATACACACAGACACACACATTGCTGTAAAGCATCTCTAAAGAAGACAATAGAGTCATTATGCAGTTCAGTGTTGATTCAGTTCAGTTCAATAACTGAGTAAAGTTCATCACGTATGAAACGAGTTCAGTTCTTCATCTCTACAGACGACACTAGTGTCGTTACTGAGCTCAATGAAGACAGATTTCTGTACGGTTCCCTAAATGTGAGAAAGAACAGACCAATCATGATTCAGTATGCAAATGAGGTACGAGTGGAGACCAATCAGGACAAAGCAGTCTGTTTTGTGCAGGACTGAAGTAAAAGTGTCAGGATCCGGTGGAGCGTGTGTGTGTTGGGCTCTGGATCCATGTGTAATCGCTCTCTCTCCCGCTGCACCTTTCCCTGGCCTGTGAGCTGTAATACAACCTGATCCCCGTCGCTCCAGCGAGCCTGGGATAAACCCTCCTGTCTGTCTGTCTGTCTAAAGCTCCAAGCTCTTCTTGTGTGTTCTGATGTGCCTCACACTGCTAAAAAACATGTTCTTCCTCAGCATTTCTGTCTTGTTTTCCAGCACACATATTTAAAGGGGTGATCTTTTGACAGTTAAGAGGTCGTCATACTAAAAATACTTGTAAGTTTCAAAACTAAAAACTTCCTTGAAAAAACAGCTTTTATTGAAATCAAGGCCAGAAAACGACAGGATCTGAGAAGTGGAGACTCGTGACGTCAGAGGATGGTGAAAGACCGTCTGTGCAGAAGAATATTATGTTGTTTTCTTCAACAATGTGAATGTCTCAGCGGTGCATTATTTGTTTGTATTCGGTGCATTTCACTGTGGATTATTTGGTAAATCAGTTGCAATTTCGGCGCAGACTTTGCAAACAGACTTTTACGATATGGATCTTCCAGCAAACGCCACAAACATGCAAGTAATCACGTTTACTCTAATGCCTGATCTGTGATCGGTGATTTCTGATGTGTAATTGTTCAAGTTCAGACAGATTATCTCTCAAAGTCGTTCAATACTGTTTATGCATCAGCAAATCGAGCCAGTGACTAAACAATCAACTTCACATCGTTTTTCTTAGTAGGATGAAAATAATCGTATTTAAACTGTGATTAAATTATATACAGAAAGTGATTAACAGACTCTTTCATCTGCCCAATGTTCATCACTGCAACCTTTCATGTGGTGGGAATAGATCTACATATAATGCTATAATCAATACTTTTCACGATTCGTTAATCTCGAGAGCTGTAACAGTAAAAGCGTGCTAAAAGTTTCTGAGAGAGTTCCACTTGTAATACTAATTTCATATGCAAACATGTCAGCCAATCACAGCAGTGTGCGTTTACACAGCAGTCTCACAGCCAATCACAGCAGTGTGTGTTTACACAGCAGTCTCACAGCCAATCACAGCAGTGGGCGTTTACACAGCAGTCTCACAGCCAATCACAGCAGTGGGCGTTTACACTGAAGTTTCACAGCCAATCACAGCAGTGGCCGTTTACCCTGAAGTCTCACAGCCAATCACAGCAGTCGGCGTTTGCACTGTAGTCTCACAGCCAATCACAGCAGTGGGCGTCTACCCTGAAGTCTTACAGCAGCCAATCACAGCAGTGGGCATTTACACTGAAGTCTCACAGCCAATGACAGCAGTGGGCGTTTACCCTGAAGTCTCACA
>NC_138726.1:66105758-66120758 GCF_965113295.1 Leuciscus leuciscus
GACGCCTCCCCACATTGGTACGTTGATGGGGGTTTACCGCTATGGGCGTGGTTTTGACCCAGCGGGAAATGTAGCGTATCAGAACAGAGGACCTGCGAGAGACTTCCCTCCGTCTCCATATGCTCTACTTCTATTGGATAGACGCGTCGCGTCTGACGGAATTCATTTGCATAAAGATGGGCATCGGCCAGCTTTTTGACGCGCAGCATTTTTTCAAATGAAGCGCCGCCTTCCCGGAATGCTTTGCGGGCGCGACAAAGTCGCTTGACGTCACCCATAGGAATATAGTGGAGCGCGGCGCGACAGAAGTGTCGCACGGACAAGTGGATCAGCGCCGTAAGCAGCGCAGGAGCAGTGCGTATGGTGAGCAGGAGCAGGACACGCGCGTTTTGCTTTCACACTGGCAGCGTTTGTCACGCACGGCTGAACCGCGGCGTGTGTACAAACAGAGTACTCTATAATGGATAAGTTGGCATTGCTTTCTTTCGTTTTCAAATACATTTAAGAGAAAAGACTTGTCAAGAAGCTTATTTTATTAATAATTTCATTTATATAACTTATCATCTTTGTTTTTATTGTTCTGGCAACAAGTTTGTTTTTGGACATTTGTTTTCTTTTTAAATTGCTGCCTGTTGGTCATTTGATTGACTGTTTAAAACACAATAGATATCATCAATGCACTTTTTGGATAAAACTGCGGTGTATTTTGGCCATGATCAATGCATTGTCACTTTAATTCAGCGTAAGCGGCGCAGCAAAAATAGACTCGGCGCCGAAACGATCGCGGCACTGCTGCTCTGCTCTGCTACGCACTGCCGCGCCGCTTCTGCGTGCGGTGTGGACGCTCTAATCTGTTAACATGGGCGCCGAAAAAAATACGCGCTGCACGCTCTGCTAATGCATGCAGTGTAAAACCGGCGAGTGCAGTTCCTAAAAGCACATTACTGGCTTTGCAAACACTGTGGCACTTTTATATTTTATTTGTTTACATTCCTGCCGGGTATTTTAAGTTGAGGTGCTATTTGTTTATATATTAGACTTTTTTTTATATTTACTGTTGCACTAAAGTCCAAAAGTGAAGAATTTATGTTATTTATTACTTGATTGTTCAAGCTACCTCACAGAAGTGCTCTGTTTGTTAACAGAGTTGTTGAATGTTAAAATAAGGTGAATTAAATAAAAAATAAGGAACATCCTGGATCTGTTTTTTCGCTCTTCTTTATTCTTTTTTTATGTATTATAGAAGTATCGGATCGGGACTCGGTATCGGCAGATACTCAAAATCAAATGACTCGGACTCGGACTCGAGGGCAAAAAAACCTGATCGGGACATCCCTACTCATAAGCACATCTAGTCCATGTGAGCTGAAGACGTACAGTAAGCCAGTCTCACACTGTGATGTGTGTTTATCCGCCACAATCCCGCATGTACTGTAGTATATTGCTGAATATGAGAGATATTTCTGAGCTCTGCTGGACACAACGGCCGTGTGCTGTTTGTTTAACAGCGAGGACAGCTTTTCAATTTTACCCCTCACTGAGCAAAACACCCGCACAGCGAAGACTAATGTGACGTAACTTCTGTTGAGTGTGTGTTTATGCATGTGTGTGTGTGTGTGTGTGTGTGTGCGCATTTTACTGCATGACTATTACAGCAAAATACAGCTCTACACAGACTCACGGTTGATGAATCATGAGAAAGAACAGTAATAATACAGCATTAATGTGAAATATCATCAAACGCATCGTGCACGTCGAGCGCTTCAGATCAGGCTTGAGCTTCGCTTCGGGGAAGACGTCGCCTTAGTAGGGAACGGCCTATGTAGAGGGTTTCAGACAGAGCTGAGGAGATCATGAAGAGTTACAGCACACACACACACACACACACACACACACACACACACACACACACACACACACACACACACACACACGAGAAACAACAACAACAATCCTTCAGTCCAGATCTCAGAGAAACTTTAGGTGTCCAAAAGTAAAATATCCTGACAGTGTAATGGAGCTTCCTGAATAAATTAGTGTTTATGAACAAATCACTTGCATGAATGATTCAATGACTCACTTGTTTTGTTCTTGAATGAATCAATGTTTTTGAGCAAACTGACTCAGAGAAAAGATTCAATGACTCACTCAAAGTCAGTCATGCTGCGTCTCAATGCTTCGTCTACTTATACTACGCCCTTAAAGTATGTACTCTTTTTGTGAAGAAAAACTGACCTGTCAATCATCTTGTCAAAGATAAAATCCTCCACATTTCATTTCATTTCATTTCCTACAGTATCAGAGAGAGAAATGCCAAAGCTCGTTGATCTGCAGTCGCGGGTCTTTCATGCAGAGACTCTCCTCATATTAATGCATAATGAGGCATTTAAAAGTTAATGGCCAACAATCTTTATAAAAGTCCACATTGTTATTGCAGATGAAATACAACACGGATAACATTAAATAAATGTTTTTCTATCAGGTTAAACTTTGATTAGTCACTCAAACCCTTATCTAAACCTCTCACTGTCGGTCACGCACATCCGCCATGTTTTGTAGTCTTTTAACACTTTTTACTCGTGTTTGTAGTTCTTCCTCCAGAGTGCAATGGATCATGGGTAATATTAGCCTTTAGCGTGAGCACGGATCCACACCATTCGGGGATTTCTGGCACACTCTCTTCAACACACTATGCTTTAGCACACACTTATTCTAATCTCACACTGTTTAGGACGGATAGTGACATTGACGCAGGGTCAGTTGTTTTGTTCTTGAATGAATCAGTGTTTTTGAATGAATCAGCTCAGTAAATGATTCAAATGACTCATTCAAGAAGAATCACTTGTAACTATGTAACTTGCAGAAAGAGTCACTGTAAAGTCGTAATGAACAGAGACATCACTAATGCAGTGATAGGAGCAGTGGACCACCCAGCGCTGTCGGATATGTAGATTAAGTCAGATCGCTGGATCAGAACTGACTGTGTAATAACTGTCTAGTGTATTAAGCATTGTATATATTTTGGTTCAGAATCATTCATAACTGTTCCATGATTGTTCCATCTGTCCAAGGCAAATGTCCAAGAGACACATCTCATCCTCTGCCAGTTCCCACTTCTGTCCCGCAGCGTTTCGAGGGAAACCCGCCAGTGATCGTTAATGTTCATGAATCAAAATCATTCATTCTTAAAGGGACAGTTCATCCAAAAATCACTCCAACTTTCTACAGTGGACCATAAAAGATGATATTGTTACTGGTATTGCTTTTCATACAATAAAAATGAACATAAACCAAAGCTTTCAATCTTTCTAAAAGTATGCAGAAGCAGCATGACAGCCATCCATGCGGATCACGCACTATTGCACGGTACATTTCACTATATTTCAAGTAATATGAAAGATTGGTTTGAGGAACATTATAGTTATATAATATATTAATCTCCAGTGGGCTGTTAATCATTGCAAATTAGATCAAGTTCAGTTCACACACTGCAAAATATGATTTTGTTCCTCAGTGTCTTGTTTTCCAGCACAAACATCTAAACATTATTTAATCAATATACATATACTGGAGAAGCAAAATTACTTTACAAATGAAAAAATTTATCAAAATGAAGTGAGTTTGTGCTTTAAAACAAGAACAAATATCTAAATAAAGTAAATTTCCCTTCGCATTCAGTTTATTTTTCTGACCCCATTGGCAGATATTTGTTCTTGTTTTAAAGCATAAACTCATATAAACACATTGAAACATTTTTCAAAGAAACAAGACTTAATATCTGCAGTCGTTTTGCTTCTCCAGTAAAGGTATCCTCCCAGTCTCTGTAACTGAAGAGATGTCAGTCTAGTTCAGTCTAGGGTTTAGTTTCTGGGAGAACTAATCCTTTAAAAGGCCTATTACGCTCTTTCACATGTTCTCAGGCTCTACTAGAACAGGTTTTCCTCCTTGAATGTTGATTATTCTCCTCATATTCTCCATTGTTGCGGCTCCTCTCTTCCCAGTCTGTCAGTAACGCTCTGTTTACTTCCTGTCTCTATGAAGCCCCTCCTTCTGAAAAGCACACTGTGCTCTGATTGGTCGGCTGGAGCAGTGTGTCGTGATTGGTCGAGCGCTTCGAGTGGGTTTGGGAAATGCCCCGCCCCTTACCATAACCGCCAGTTTAACACACTACTAACTAACTCAACCAGGCCCCGCCCCTTTATTCTGCGTATGAATTATTATAATGAGGAATATTGTGACGTGTTAGTTCCCGGAAGAAACTCAAGATACAATGGAGGCGTTTCAGGAGTTCAGAAACACTGACTGACACTGATATAACGCTGATTTCACGCAGCCGCCATTTTGAAATCGAAAGTGAGGCTCCGGTGGGAAGAACCCCGGAATTAAAGATAAACAACAATGTCTTGGATTACCAACCTGAAGCTGCTGCCGCGATTTACACAATTGGATGTTAATATTCAATATAGGATATGTATATAGTTCATTCCTGCTTCTTATTTTACATTCTGAATTATATATATAAAAAAAAAATATTTCATTTATAAATGAATTTCACTGTATATAGTCTAAAGTATGAAAGAAATGTATGTACATTTTTAGAATTGACACAACATCATTAAACACAACAATACGCCATCGCATTCACGACTCTCCTGTGATTAAAGGCGACACTTCCGGTTTTCTTCCCACCGGAGCCTCGCTTTCGATTTCAAAATAACGGCTGCGTGAAATCAGCGTATAGAGAAGAACTCCCGCTGGAGGGACTCTGGGAACCTTGTTCATGCTCAAACATCAGCATCACACACTAAAGACAGCAGAAGAGTTGCTCTTTATCTCTCGTTTCTTAATCGTTCTGTTGAATCAGCAGCTCATAATTCTGAGAACACACACGGTGTCCCAGCGGCGCGTCTGGTGTAGTTAGTGTGTCTGATGCTCCTCATGAGGGACACTTGACAGACGACACCACGAGGAACAGAGAGATCCAGGCAGAAACACAGATGATGAAAGAGAAGAACGACGCTCATGAATATTTATGAGTGACAGAGAATCTGTGATTGATTTACTGTGTGAGACTCATCATGAAGAACAAACACCCATGTTCATCTGTCTATCTATCCATCTATCTATCTGTCTATCTATCCATCTATCTGTCTATCTATCCATCCATCCATCCATCCATCCATCCATCCATCCATCCATCCATCCATCTATCTATCTATCTATCTATCTATCTATCTATCTATCTATCTATCTATCTATCTATCTATCTATCTATCTATCTGTCTATCTATCCATCTATCTGTCTATCTATCCATCTATCTGTCTATCTATCCATCTATCTATCTATCTGTCTATATATCTATCTATCTATCGTAATAATGTATGATTTGCAAAAATGAAAACGGCTGCTTCTGTGTAGATGAGAGAATCAAAGTGCGCGTTGTGCACACGCTACATTGATTATGGCCAAGCATGCACCCTTAAAATAGCATATGAATAACATGCGCAACGCGCCACTGACTTTAAACAATTGTTTCCTGGTTAGTGGCGCAATTGTTTTCTAAACCTGCAAAATAGCATGAAGGAACGTTTGCGCCGGAACACGCCTCCTCTTTGCGCTGAACCGCCCCCGGGAGCGCAAGTGTATTTCCTAACTTACCGACGTGCTTCTGTGGAGGGAAAAGTCCGCTTTGCGCGGGTGCAAAATAGGAATGATACATGCGTCGGTATACAAAGTCACTTGCGCTGGGTGCAAGATAGGGCCCTCTCTCTCTCTCTCGTTCTCTCTCTCTCTCTCTTTTTTATCAAATATCAGATTTTATCAAAGAATTTGCTGACTTTCTCTCAGAGTTAGTACTGGCAGCAGATAAAGTCCTAATTGTTGGTGATTTTAATATACATGTTGATAACGGAAAAGATGCATTGGGTTTGGCATTTAGAGACATTCTGAACTCTATTGGAGTTAGACAACACGTGTCAGGACCTACTCATTGTCGTAATCATACTCTATATCTAATATTATCATTTTCAATGCCATTTAAATTCTGCAGCAGAGCGATGACATCTCAGATCATTATCTAGTCTTGTGTAAACTTAATTTAGCCAAGGCTGCAAAGTCGACTCTGTGTTACAAATATGTTAGACCTATCACTTCTGCTACTAAAGATTGCTTTATTAATAATCTTCCTGAACAGTTTCATCATCTCAGTGTCCCAGATAGCTTAGAAGAACTTGATATTGCGACAGAAACTTTTAAAACTCTCTTTTCCAGCACTTTAGACACAGTTGCTCCGTTGCGCTTAAAGAAGATTAAATAAAATAGTCCAACGCCGTGGTACAACGAGCACACTCAGGCCCTTAAGAGAGCAGCCAGAGAGATGGAGCGCAACTGGAAGAAAACACAACTAGAGGTATTTCGCATTTCATGGAAAGAGAGCTCGATTGCATACAGAGAGGCTTTAAAAGCTGCTAGATCTGCTTATTTTTCAAACCTATTAGAAGAAAATAAACAAAACCCTAGGTATTTATTTGAAACAGTGGCTAAACTAACGAAAAATAAATCCTCAACCCCAGACGTTTCTAAACAACACCAGGGCTCTCAAGTGTCACGCATTGAGCGTGACAGTCACTCATTTCGGTCTTTTGTCACGCTCTCCCGCCACACATTATATTTCTCACGCAGAAAAACTATTTATATATATTTAATATGCCGCAGCGCGCAAAATGTCTCTGGACGCGCCGCCCTTATATGGAACCCGGAATCAAGCGCGCACGTCTACCCTCGAGCCTGCCACTTATCAGCTGCCAATCAAAAAGAAGAAGCGGCCTACACAATAATAGCCAATCGGAATATAGCACTATTGTATCTGGGTGAGATTTAACGCAACAACCAATGAAATGAAGCACATCCTGGAATTGTTCGCGGGCATCTTCTTCGTTCACCCACAGAAACCACTGGAGCTCCGAGCATCAATTCGAGCAGCAGAGTAAGTCATGATCTCCTGTTTTAATGTTTCAACAAATGCACAATTTGTTTGAGATAAACAATGACAACTTGACTGCTGTTAGAGAATGTTTCCCAGATAGCATCACAGTTTTTCATGACTGTCTTAGCCAACAGTTTTACAGCCTGTTCACAGACAACACCTGCTCATAACAAGCCTAGTCATATTTTAGTTATCACACGATGACTGACATATTGTCACATTATAAACATATCTCTCTCCAAATAAGCTTAATAATTTTATTAGCATTAAATAAAGTATATTGCATAGTATATGTTATTGTTTAAAATAATGTCATATTTTATAATTATATCCTAGCCATGGATGCATTAATCATTGCATATGTCTTTCAAAGATGTCAGGTAAAAGGCAACTAAGCATCCTCTCATTTGCCCTGAGAGGAAAGACCCCTAAAAAGGCCAGGTTAGAGGATGCTGGCCCAGAGAAGGTGGCAAAAAGTGTAGGCACATTAGAGGAGGAGACAGAGGAGGAGACGGTGCAGGTGGAAGAGGAAGAGACGGTGCAGATGGAAGAGGAAGAGACAGTGCAGGTTGAAGAGGAAGAGACAGTGCACGTGGAAGAGACAGTGCAGGTGGAAGAGGAAGAGACAGTGCAGGTGGAAGAGGAAGAGACAGTGCAGGTGGAAGAGGAAGAGACGGTGCAGGTGGAAGAGGAAGAGACTGTGCAGGTGGAAGAGGAAGAGACAGTGCAGGTGGAAGAGGAAGAGACAGTGCAGGTGGAAGAGACAGTGCAGGTGGAAGAGGAAGAGACAGTGCAGGTGGAAGAGGAAGAGACGGTGCAGGTGGAAGAGGAAGAGACAGTGCAGGTGGAAGAGGAAGAGACAGTGCAGGTGGAAGAGACAGTGCAGGTGGAAGAGGAAGAGACAGTGCAGGTGGAAGAGACAGTGCAGGTGGAAGAGGAAGAGACAGTGCAGGTGGAAGAGGAAGAGACAGTGCAGGTGGAAGAGGAAGAGACAGTGCAGATGGAAGAGGAAGAGATGGTGCAGGTGGAAGAGGAAGAGACAGTGCAGGTGGAAGAGGAAGAGACAGTGCACGTGGAAGAGACAGTGCAGGTGGAAGAGGAAGAGACAGTGCAGGTGGAAGAGGAAGAGACAGTGCAGGTGGAAGAGGAAGAGACGGTGCAGGTGGAAGAGGAAGAGACTGTGCAGGTGGAAGAGGAAGAGACAGTGCAGGTGGAAGAGACAGTGCAGGTGGAAGAGGAAGAGACAGTGCAGGTGGAAGAGGAAGAGACAGTGCAGGTGGAAGAGACAGTGCAGGTGGAAGAGGAAGAGACAGTGCAGGTGGAAGAGGAAGAGACGGTGCAGGTGGAAGAGGAAGAGACAGTGCAGGTGGAAGAGACAGTGCAGGTGGAAGAGGAAGAGACAGTGCAGGTGGAAGAGACAGTGCAGGTGGAAGAGGAAGAGACAGTGCAGGTGGAAGAGGAAGAGACAGTGCAGGTGGAAGAGGAAGAGACAGTGCAGGTGGAAGAGGAAGAGATGGTGCAGGTGGAAGAGGAAGAGACAGTGCAGGTGGAAGAGGAAGAGACAGTGCAGGTGGAAGAGACAGTGCAGGTGGAAGAGGAAGAGACAGTGCAGGTGGAAGAGACAGTGCAGGTGGAAGAGGAAGAGACAGTGCAGGTGCAGGTGGAAGAGGAAGAGACAGTGCAGGTGGAAGAGGAAGAGACAGTGCAGGTTGAAGAGGAAGAGACAGTGCAGGTGGAAGAGGAAGAGATGGTGGAAGAGGCGGTGGAGGAGATGGCTAGGGTGTATATCTAACCCTTTGGCTTTGTATATCACTCGTGACTGTCTTCAAAACTTGTTCACCTGTTTTAATGTTCCAACAAATTCACAACTTGTTCAAAATAAACAATGACAACTTGACTGCTTGTAAGAGAATGTTTCCCAGATAATTAGCATCAGTTGTTCATGAGTGTATTGGGGTGGTGGTGGCGCAATGGATAAGACACATGCCTTTGGTGTGAGAGACCCGGGTTCGAATCCACTGTGAGACCCCAATGTGTCCCTGAGCAAGACACTTAACCCCTAGTTGCTCCAGAGGCGTGCGACCTCTGACATATATAGCAATTGTAAGTCGCTTTGGATAAAAGCGTCAGCTAAATGAATAAATGTAAATGTAAATGTAAATGTGTATATAACTTAAAGCTACAATATGCAAGAATTTTTGGCCTCTGGAGGGCGCTACATTCCAAACAACAACAACGGCGTAGCTTGATGACGATGTGAAGGAGCGTGGAATGATGGGAACTGTCGTTTTAAACTCCACCGTGGATGTAAATCAGTCAGACGGGAATCTAAAATCATGTTCATGGATGAGGCTAAGTTCTTTTTTTATAATGACATGCTTTTTGTGGCGAGGGGGGGGGGGGGGGTTCAGCGCGGTCTGTAATGGGAGAGAGAAGAGACGAGCAAGTAGGTCAAGTGCAAATGACGAACACCTGTGTTTTATTGCAGTGATCGGCGTGGAGAGACCGCTTATAAGCCGCGCGCTGGAACGAGAGAGAGACTGAAGAGAAAATTGGACGCAGAGAAAGAAAACCGGTGGATCCGAGCTCTCATTTTTGAACTGTTTTGTGCCGTCGCGGTTGCCACAGTGAATGCGCGTTGTGCACGACTTTTGTTTGTTTTGCTTTATTTTAATAAAGTACGAGTCCCAGTCACGCCGACCCCTGTCTTCTTCCTTCCTGACTCTTGAACCTCATCACACTTTTATTTCATTAAAATGAATTAACCGCAAGAAAAGTAAGGTTTAATACTACATTGGTTATCATAGATGTTACTGTATGTCGAATTCATTGTTGTGATAACGCGACGCAGTTTTACGTGTTCTAAACAATTGTTGTAAAAGTACATTCGAACATGCCCACATCATTTGCCAAAATACTGATTAATATTTATGTATAACACATGCTATATTTATTTACATGGCCATAAACACCAGACGTGATAAACAATGTCAATAAACTAAACAGAAATCTAAAGCAATAATACTTCCCTTACATACCGAATGCTACATTAGGAAATATAAAATTAAGCATAACGTTACTTTGTCGACAGAACCAGCTGCAATCGGTAAAGAATAATTATGTTCCATAACGACTGCAAGAAACAAGCTACGTGTGTTGCTTGATAGACGCTACAACTACAACTTCCGCATTTGTCCAGGACTCCCATGAGGACTCCACGCAGTACGAGCGGAAACCGAGGGTAACGCGGATATGACGCAATTGACTGGCGACTCCCAGCTCCCCCCTGCTCTAACGCCCCGTTTCCTTGGTTAAAATCGCAATTTTCTCACGATTTAAAAATAGTTGGAAACATTTGGGATATTGTAAGTAATCAACTTAACAAAATATATAACACTGGCCTTGAGATTATGGGATATTTTAATGCAAAATTCTTGCATATTGTACCTTTAACCTACAGTTTTTTACAGCCTGTAACGTTACACTGACAACACCTGCTCAAAACAAGTAATTTCCTAATTCATATTATCGCTATCACACAATGACTGACTTATTGTCACATTAACCCCCCCCCCATTGTCACTCTTGCCGGTCTTCAAAACTTGAGAGCCCTGCAACACAGCAGTAATGACTTTATGAACTTCTTTACTAACAAGATTGATAATATCAGGGAGAAAATTATAACTATGCAACCGTCTACTACAGTATCGCATCAGGCAGTGCATTGTAGTCTCCTTGAAGAAAAATTTGATTAATTCGTTGCTATAGAAGAGGAAGAATTTACTAAACTCGTTAAATCATCTAAATCGACAACATGTATGTTAGACCCTATACCGACTAAGCTACTGAAAGAGATGCTTCCAGAGGTCACAGATCCTCTTCTTAATATCATTAATTCATCTTTGTCTCTAGGATACGTACCGAAAAACGTTTAAGCTGGCTATGATTAAACCGCAACTTGATCCTACAGAATTAGTCAATTACAGGCCGATCTCGAATCTGCCTTTTCTGTCAAAGATACTAGAAAAGGCAGTATCCTCACAACTGTGTTCCTTTCTTGAAAGAAATGATATCTGCGAGGATTTCCAGTCAGGATTTAGACCGTACCATAGTACCGAGACAGCTCTCATTAGAGTCACACATGATCTGCTCTTATCATCTGATCGTGGTTGTGTCTCTCTATTAGTGTTACTCGATCTTAGTGCTGCATTTCATACTATTGACCACAACATTCTTTTAAATAGATTCGAAAATGATGTTGGCATTAGTGGAATTGCATTAACATGGTTTAAATCCTACTTATCTGACCGTTATCAGTTTGTAGCAGTAAATGAAGAGATGTCTTATCATTCACAAGTTCAGTATGGCGTACCACAAGGCTCAGTACTAGAACCGCTGCTGTTCACTCTGTACATGCTACCCTCACACACACACACACACACACACACACACACACACACACACACACACACACACACACACACACACACACACACACACACACACACACACACACACACACACACACTCACACTCTCACTCACTCTCTCTGTACATGCTACCCTTGGGAGATATCATTAGGAAGCATGGCATTAGTTTTCACTGTTATGCTGATGATACTCAGCTCTATATTTCTTCACGCCCAGATGAAACGTACCAATTCACAAAATTAACGGAATGCACAGCTGATATAAAAAAAAAAATTGGATGACTAGTAATTTCTTACTACTTACTTCTGAAAAAACAGAGATTCTAATTATTGGACAAAAAACGTCCTCACGTAATAACCTATAATACTGTCTAACACTTGATGGCTGCTCTGTCAAGTCTTCGTCGTCGGTTAGGAACCTGGGTGTGCTCTTTGATACCAATCTTTCATTTGAAAGTCACATGTCTAGTATCTGTAAAACCGCATTCTTTCATCTTAAAAATATATCTAAATTACGCCATATGCTCTCATTGACAAATGCAGAACAGTTAGTCCATGCGTTCATGACATCAAGGCTAGATTATTGTAATGCTCTACTGGGTGGTTGCCCTGCACGCTTAATAAACAAACTACAGCTGGTCCAAAACGCAGCAGCTCGAGTTCTTACCAGAACCAGGAAGTATGACCATATTAGCCCAGTTCTGTCAACACTGCACTGGCTCCCTATTAAACATCGATCGTATACATTTAAAAATATTGCTGATTACTTACAAAGCACTAAATGGTTTAGCTCCGCAGTACTTGAGCGAGCTCTTAACGCATTATAGTCCTTCACGTCTATTGCGATTTCAAAATTCCGGCCAGTTGATAATACCTAGAATATCAAAATCGACTGCTGGCGGTAGATCCTTCTCCTATTTAGTACCAAAACTCTGGAACAGTCTTCCTGACATTGTCCGGGAAGCAGACACACTCTGTCAGTTCAAAGCTAGACTAAAAACATCTCTTAGACCTAGCATACACATAACACATTATAGACTTCTGTAATTCCATATTAGGCTGCATAGATTAGGCCAGCCGGAACCGGGAACACTTCCCATAAATCCTGATGTACTCGTTACATCATAAGAAGAATGGCGTCTACGCTAATATTAGTCCCTCTGTTTATACCGAGGTTTACCGCAGTCCGTCGGATCCAGGCCGTATCCAGATCTGAAGAAGGACCAGCGCCTGGACGCGACGACAACGCAGTCCTGAAGTGTCAACAAGACTCTCGGTTTCCTGAAGTGAGTTGGACCCCGGCCGTATCCAGATCAGATGGTGGGTCTGCACCTGGACTTAAAGGTCCCGTTCTTCGTGATCCCATGTTTCAAACTTTAGTTAGTGTGTAATGTTGTTGTTAGAGTATAAATAATATCTGTAAAATTATAAAGCTCAAAGTTCAATACCAAGCGAGATATTTTATTTAACAGAAGTTGCCTACATCGAACGGCTCGTTTGGACTACATCCCTCTACTTCCTTCTTTAATGACGTCACTAGAACAGTTTTTTGACTAACCTCCGCCCACAGGAATGCTCCCTCAACTCTACCGAAATTCATTTATGTACTTGCGCACTTCTTATAACTTACTGTGTTTACTCAGCTCTTACGGTGATTTTCTGAAGTAAAACTGATGCTTCATCTTTTGTGTGATGTACAATAAACTTTATTAAACTCATCAGTATATGTTTGATCATCATTCAGACAGCAGACTTGTAGGCTATTAATAAATAACGGATACATACAAGCAGATGACAAATACGTTATAATAACCGTAATTAAACTACTAAACTATACCTGTTCCATCTCTATACAGCAATCTGACTCAGTAGGCATTATTGTCCGACTCGAAATGAACACCGTTACTGAGAGTTTCTGATATTATCATCATTCCGTGAGATGAAATTGTCCTGAGAGACTGAGCGCGAGCTCATGAAGCTCCGCCCCCTGTGCTGTGCAGCAGCAGCTTATTTGCATTTAAAGGGCACACACTAAAACAGCGCGTTTTTCTGAGCCCCAAAAAACAACATGACATCATGACTTTGCGTAAACATACACGCCACTTTCAAGTCAAAAGTGGCGTGTTATCTATACGCATTTTGAGCTATCCGCGTGTATGTTCACGCCGAAACGAACCGTCATCTTCCGCGTGTATGTCTACGCCGTTAAATGTCCGAGCGAAACGGAGCAAAATGTACGTGAAATAATCATGTTGGTCCCCTTTGGAAAACGTGTAGATGTCACAGTTTAACGCCCTCAAACGTGAATCATACACGTACCATTATCCCCGGACGTTTGCTAATCCTACCCCTAAATCTAATCATAACCATTTCTTAAAACTACGTAGGCCACAATTATAAAGAAAAACAACAGACAGACAACAAGTATAATCACAATAATTTATTTAATGAGAAAATGTCAAAATCGGTACCGAAAGTTGTTCACGTTACGATGTGTCGCAGTCCTCTCTGGCAGTGGTTTTGTATGAGGTAACAGAGCAGAATTTAAGTTATTAATTCAAATCCATGAAAATGTTAATCCGTCTTCGGTTCGGTTCGCTCCCTCTGAGGGCTGCGCGGCAGTGCGCGCTTCATTTCAAATGTGAATGTGCATGACGCAATCTGTGACGAAGCAGGCGAGGCGAGAGCCAATGAGCGTTTGATATTACTGCCGTAACCATAGTAACCTGTCGTAACGCTTCTTGAGGGCGCAATTTTTGAATTTGAATTCATAACGGTTCGCTCCCTCTGAGGGCTGCGCGGCAGTGCGCGCTTCATTTCAAATGTGAATGTGCATGACGCAATCTGTGACGAAGCAGGCGAGGCGAGAGCCAATGAGCGTTTGATATTACTGCCGTAACCATAGTAACCTGTCGTAACGCTTCTTGAGGGCGCAATTTTTGAATTTGAATTCATAACAAGCGCGGGGTTTGACGTTTACGGTCAAGATGACGATTACTGGATAAAGGGCTGAGCTTGGATCTTTTTCTTGCAAATAATATATGGATTCTGAAGGTTTGGATTACATCAAGCTAATAAAATTGGTGTATTTTGTGAATCGATGTTGTGTTGTAAGGTTAGTATATTATGGTAACCATAAATAAATTATTGTGATTATACTCGTCTGTCTGTTGTTTTTCTTTATAATTGTTGCCTAGGTAGAAATGGTTATGGTTAGGTTTAGGGGTAGGATTCGTGGCTCAAACTATCTTTTAATGCCATATTGTTCATAAAAATGCCATTTTCCTACATATCTGTCCATTACGTTTTATCATTTTAATATTGTCCATAAAATGGGTATGTTTAGGTGTGGGAGTAGAAGGGATCTTACATTTATAATCTATACAATGGTATAGGAAATTGTACAGATATCTTCAAGATATGGCAAACGTGTATGATTCACGTTTGAGGGCGTTAAACTGTGACATCTACACGTTTTCCAAAGGGGAACAACGTGATTATTTCACGTCTTGTCGTGATACCGGGGAATCGATATTTTTTTTCCTAGGATGGTAGGAGAAGACTCAGGTATTAACCCCAGTGACG
>NC_138726.1:66126316-66147769 GCF_965113295.1 Leuciscus leuciscus
AAGTTGGTGAAGTTGAGGGTGTACCGTTAGCGCAGAATGTTAGCAGTGAAGTGCCGACAACAGCGGATGTAACGTTAGCTGAGGTAAACAATGTACAGCCTTCTGTTGTAGATCATGCAGGCTTAGCGGGTTCATCAGGTGATGCTGCAGTTTTGAAGCAAAAGGGGATCGAGTCAGTGGCAGTTATAGAAGGAGCTTCTGTCTCTGATGAAAGGTGTCAGTTAACTGGTGGTTTAGATATGCAGAGTTCAGGAAGTAGTCAAGTTATGGAGCTGGATGGGAGTCAGGTTTCTGGGGGAGAGGATGAATGTGTTTTTAAAACACCACAAAAGAGGAGAATGACACAGAGCCACTCTAGTAAATCTAGAAAGCCAGGGAATAGTCAAACTGATACCGAAAGTGACACAGATATTTCAGAATGTAGTGTTACTTTTGATCACACAAATGATGAGCCTTCAGAGCGGTCTTACAGTGTAGATGACGTGAAGCTCTTTTTGAGAGTAACAGAATGCAAGAAATGTGCGCATTACTGAGTACTTTCCAGATTTGGAGCAATTTGTAGAGAAAGCAAAGTCTTTTAAGAGTGAGGGTCTTTTTTCTGATCAAGAGGTATACAGACTGAGGAAAATTCTCACAAAAGTAAATTTTCAATTAGGAATTAATGCTGAGAAGTTTTAAAATTATATTTATGAGATTAAGTTTTTTGTGTCTTGTTTATCCTTGTCTTCTCTTTTATGAAAGATTTTCATTTTGCTTCCCTGAATTTAAATGGGGCACGAGAAGGGAAGAAAAGGTTTGAATTGTATGAGTTAATGAGAATAAAGAAAATAGACATTTTGTTTGCACAAGAAACTCATAGTGATATTACCAATGAGGATGATTGGGCAAGGGAATTTGATGGGTTAAGCATTTTGAGTCATAATTCATCTTTAAGTGGTGGTGTTGCTATCTTATTCTCTAAAAACTCCATTCCAATTTCTTATGAAGTAGAAGTTGTTGTAAAAGGCAGATTTTTAAAAGTAAGGGCTCAATTTGACAATGTTTTTTATTGTTTTGGTTGTGTTTATGCTCCCACCAATGCAGTTGAAAGAATGGTTTTTCTGAGTACATTATGTAAAGCAGTAAGTGATTGGAATACTGAAGATTTGTTCTTAATCGGAGGAGATTTTAATTGCACAGAAGTTGCCTCAGATAGAAATCATGTTGAGCCTCATATGGCTTCTCGAAAAAGGTTGATTACATTTCTAGAAACACATGAACTTGTAGATATTTGGCGGAATTTTCACAAGACACAGAGACAATATACATGGGTTCATTCTTATAATAATAGGTTGTCTTTCGCAAGATTGGACAGATTTTATGGTTTAAGTCATCAACTCAATCTTTTTAGAGATTGTTCTATCATTCCAGTTAGCTTTTCGGATCATAGTTTAGTACAGTGTTTTTTAACTTTAGGTTCCATAAAACCAAAGAGTGCAATGTGGCATTTCAATAACAGCCTCTTAGCGGATATGGAATTTAGGGATATCTTTAAGTTTTTTTGGAATGATTTTAGAACCACTAAATCTGATTTCCAATCTTTGCAGCCGTGGTGGGATTTTGGAAAGACGCAAATTAAACAATTGAGTCAACAGTATGCTTACAACATCACTAAAGAAACAAATCTTTCAATGACAATTTTAGAGGATGACATAAAGAAACTACAAGAATCTATTGGAACCGAACAGAATCAGGAGCTTATTGAAATTTTAAATAGGAAAAATAAAGAATTGGCAGGAATTTTAGACCTGAAAGCACAAGGGGCTCTGATCAGATCCCGGTTTAAGAACATAGAGTGGATGGATGTATCTTCCAAGTTTTTTTTTAATTTGGAAAAAAAAAATGGCCAAAAGAGATCTATACATGTTTTGCGTTCCAAGGAGGGTGCACTCTTGTCGGATCGTGCAGATCTCCGTAAGAGAGCGGTAGAATTTTATAAAGAACTGTATAGCAGTGAACTTATATACAGGCCAAACACTAATGTGTTTATTGAGGATCTTCCTCAGGTGACTGAAGAGGCAAATGCCGATCTCTGTAGAGAGATAACACTGGAAGAGTTGAGGAAAGCTCTTCAAGGCATGGAATGTGGCAGAGCACCGGGAGTAGATGGCCTATCTGTAGACTTTTATAAGTCGTTTTGGCCTGAGATTGGTGCTGATCTGCATGCAGTCATCAAAGAAAGTCTAAGCAGTGGAAGGTTACCACTGAGCTGCCGTAGAGCAGTGCTGACTCTACTGCCTAAAAAGGGAGACCTGAGTGAAATAAAAAACTGGAGGCCTGTGTCATTGTTGTGCAGCGATTATAAAATTCTATCCAAAGCATTAGCGAATCGATTGAGTGTGGTCTTAGAGGAAGTCATTCACACTGATCAGACCTATTGTGTGCCAGGAAGGCACATTTTTGATAATATTTCTCTTGTTAGAGATATGTTTGACATCAGTAAGCTCTTTGATGTGGATTTTGGTTTGGTTTCATTAGACCAAGAGAAAGCGTTCGACAGGATCGAACATAGTTATTTATGGGAGGTTTTAGAAGCTTTTGGTTTTAGTACAAATTTTATTGATAAGTTGAAAGTTTTATATTGTGATGTTGAAAGTCTGTTGAAGGTAAATGGTGACTTATGTGCCCCCTTTAATGTTTTTAGAGGTATCAGGCAAGGTTGTGCTCTTTCTGGTATGCTATATAGCTTAACAATTGAACCCTTGTTACAGAAATTTAGAGCAGATTTAAAGGGTGTAATTATTCCAAACTGTGAGAAAGTTGTTAAATTATCAGCTTATGCTGACGACATTGTTATTTTTATCAAAGAACAAAGTGATGTGTCAAAGTTAACAGAGATTTTGAATGATTTTATGGTTGTTTCCTCTGCCAAGGTAAATTGGCACAAAAGTGAGGCTATCTTAGTTGGAAAGTGGCCGCATGGACAGCCCATTCTCCCTGGGGGGTTAAAATGGAGCCGAGATGGGTTTAAATATCTAGGTGTTTATTTGGGAGATGATATAACTGTAAGGAAGAATTTTGAGGGGGTAGAAGGAAAAATTGTGGGGCGTTTGAATAAGTGGAAGTTCTTACTTTCTAATATGTCTTATAGAGGACGTGTTTTAATTATTAATAATTTAGCAGCCTCTACTCTTTGGCATTGGCTAGTATGTATTGACCCCCCCAGCACTTCTTTTGAAAAAAATCCAATCTATATTAGTCAATTTCTTTTGGGACAATTTACATTGGGTGCCACAAAGTGTCCTATATCTGTCAAAGAATGAAGGGGGACAAGGCTTGGTTCATCTACAGAGTCGAGTGGCAGCGTTTCGGCTTAAGTAAGTACAAAGGTTTCTTGGGAGTTCTCTAAATGAGAACTGGAACTTGGTCGCCTCCATTATTTTGAGGAATTTTGAAGGTTTGGGTTTAGACAAGTCTTTGTTCTGGATGAACCTTAAGAAGTTCCCTGTGTCTAAGTTACCGATTTTTTATTGTAATTTATTCAAAGTGTGGACACTTTTTAAAGTTTTGAGAAGTGAAAAAACAGACTCTTTGTACTGGACTCTTCAAGAACCGTTGATTAGTGGATCACGTTTGGATGTGTCCAATGAAGGAGGTTTTCCTGCTTTGACGGACTTACTCATCAAATCTCGTATCATTACACTCGGAAGTCTAATTCGCATAACTGGACATGATCTATCTGACTCCAAAGCGATGGAAGAAAGGTTGAAGATGAGGTCGACACGGGTGGTAACTCGGCTATTGTCTAAGTGGAAAGGAGTCATCACCAAGGAAGAGTTAATAATGATAAAGGACTTCGAAGAAGGGTGGATTCAGCCAAAGGATGACGATCCTTTTCCGAATTTGTCTTTAGCTCCTGATTTTGAAATGTGTGACGGTTTTTTAATAAAGTCTAATAATTTAAGTTTGTTGGGGAAAGAGAAAGCATCTAGCAAAGTTATGTATGAGTGTTGTGTTAAAGCGTTCAACAAGAAGAGTCTTGATGGCAAAATCGATACACCATGGCGCAATGTTTTACTTTTAAGTGAGAGTACAAGACCTAATTGGGGGGCACTTTATAAGTCACCATTGCCTAAGAAAACGGGGGATTTGCAATGGAGAGTTTTGCATGGGGATATAGCTGTTAATGCGTTTGTTTCAGTGATAAATCATGAAGTTACTCAGGGATGTCCTTTCTGTTCACAAAGGGAAACTGTGTTTCATACTTTTATGCATTGTATAAGATTAGAGCCCTTGTTTACTTTTTTACAAGATCTATTTAAACTGTTTGATGAAGTATTCTCTTTGGAGATTTTTATCTGTGGGTTTAAGTATTCAAGAAAACGCTCTTATGAATGCCAGTTGTTCAACTTTTTTTGGGGTCAAGCAAAAATGGCAATTTATGTAAGCAGAAGAAGCAAAATTGAAACAGATTCTGATGCAGATGTAGTATTGCTCTTGTCAAAGTTGTTGAAATCAAGAATCCAAATAGATTTTTGCTATTACAATGCAACAAAGAATCTAATGTTGTTTGAGCAAAGATGGTGTATAAAAGGTGTTCTTTGTAGTATAATCAATAATATCTTGACTTTTAACAGTATATTGTGAGTTTTTTTTTTAAGCTCAGCTGTATGTATCCTCTTGTATGAATGAAAAAAGGAATTGTAATAAAACTGATTTTTAAAAATCTCTCTCTCCTCTCTCTCTCTCTCTCTCTCTCTCTCTCCTCTCTCTCTCTCTCTCTCTCTCTCTCGTATGCATGTTGGGAGTTTGTGGATGGAGCGTGAGTGTGTGTTGGAGTGAGCTCTACGGTGCGAGTGAGTTTTCTATCTTTTTATCTATCTCTTATGGTTTTGTGGCGGGGTAAATAGAGGAAAGTTTTGTAAGTGTTTGTAAGGAGCGTCGTCGGTCAGTGTGCACTGATCATTATGGCGGCATCTCAGCACGCGAGTTTGGAAAGTTTAACGCGCCGACACGGCGTTAAGGTAGTACCCGCGGAGCGTTGTTCAGTTGAGGACTGCGTCCTTGCTGTTGCTGCTGTTGTTGGTCATGATTGCATTCTTTCTGCATCAAGAATGAATAGCGCAATAGTGATGTTTTTGAACAATGTTGACAAAGTGAACGAAGTTGTAGAAACCGGGATTGTTGTGAATGATTCCCTCACACCAGTCATGCCTTTAGTACAACCAGCGAAAAGAGTAATATTATCAAATGTCCCGCCGTTTATTAAAAATGAAGTGAAAGGGAATTGTCCAGACATGGAAAGTTTGTGTCAAAAATGAAGAAAATACCACTCGGTTGTAAATCGCCACAGTTGAAGCATGTTGTATCATTTCGGAGGCAGGTGCACATGATTTTAAATAACCAGAATGAAGAGCTTAATTTAGCCATGAAGTTTAAGATTGAGGATTTTCATTATGTTATTTTTGCTACCTCAGATTCGATGAAGTGTTTTGGTTGTGGACAAGAGGGTCACGTGATACGCGTGTGCCCTGAGAAGAGTGCAGACCAGAATCACATTACAGGCGAAACGCAAAATACAAATCATGCACAAACAAGTGATACAGTATCTTGTGTTGACAAAAGTGGAAGTGACGATCGAGAAAGCAACAAAGATGAGAGTGTGGCCTCGAACGAAATTGTGCTTGAAGGTGGTGTTTCTGAGGTCAGTGAACAGGCCATTTTAGAGTACGCTGTGGATGTTGACATGACAGAAGATCAGAGTATTTTTAAAACACCGGCTTTAAAAAGGAAGACTAAGACTAAAGAAAACAGGGCTGGTAAAAAAGCCACTGGAGCAGCTGTTGTTGATGCAAGCGAGGTGGACTCAGAGTCGAGTAATGTTGAGGAGTCTGCTATGGATAGTGATTGTGAATCATCGGACTCTGTGAGCTCAGCTACACAGAAGCAAACTGGCCGCAGTGCTTACGCATTGGACAAAATTAAAAAGTTTCTTCAGACCACGAAAGGCATGAAAGGTGTAAATGTAGAGGATTATTTCCCAGATCGTGAGCTGTTTATAGATTCTACCAGGGCTTTAATGAAAGAGGGTGGAGCTTTTACTGAACAAGAAGTCTTTAGGCTGAAGAAAATTGTCCAGAAGTTAAAACTAAATTTATTAAACGATGAATTTGAACCAGTCTAGCTTCCCTTCTTTTTTTTTGAGATGTTTGTTACTGGTGTGCTCATATTACTTTTTTATGAGTAGGATACGATTGGGCACACTTAACTTAAATGGTGCACGGGACAGCAAGAAAAGAGCAATGCTTTATGAACTGATTAAACAAAAGAAAATTGATGTAATGCTGGTTCAGGAAACTCATAGTGATGTTTTTAATGAGAATGAATGGTTAATGGAATGGGATGGGCCAATTATTTTAAGTCACAAAAATCACTGTAGTGGTGGTTTAGCTGTACTTTTTAAGAAAAACTTTACACCAATTTCATATGAGACAGAACATGTTGTTGAGGGACATCTAATAAAAATAACAGCAAAATTTGAAAAAATGTTTTTAGTTTTTATAAATGTGTATGCTCCTGTTGTTGGTCCTGAAAGGGTTGTTCTTTTTGATAAATTAAGTAATATTTTGTCAAGCTGTAAAGAGGAAGAGTTCATATTTGTTGGAGGAGATTTTAATTGTACGGCAAATGATGGAATGGATAGGAACCATAAAGAGCCACATCTAGCTTCTCAACATGCTATAAGAAAGCTTATAGAAGAGCATGATTTGTGTGATATATGGAGAACTTTATATAAAGAACAAAGGCAGTACACATGGGCGCAAACAAGAGAAAATTATATTTCTATGGCTAGATTGGATAGATTCTATTGTTTTAAATACCATTTTAATGTTATTAAGAAATGTGAGATTTTGCCTAGTGGGTTTTCTGATCACAGCCTAGTAATCTGTAGTGTTTTCATTAATAATATAAGGTCTAAGAGTGCCTATTGGCACTTTAACATTTCTTTGTTACAAGACAATTTTTTTAAGGATGTTTTTAGTTATTTTTGGAAACAGTTCAGTTCCAGGAAAAAAGAGTTTTCTTCCCTGCAACAATGGTGGGATCATGGGAAAAAAGAGATACAGCAACTGTGTCGTCAGTACACTCTCAACGTATCCAAGGACATTTCCCAATCAATGAAAGCCTTAGAGATCGAAATAGTGGAACTTCAGAATTTGGTGGAGTCCACAGGAAATCGAGGACATATTGAGCTCCTCAAAGTTAAAAAAAGAACTCTGGATAACCTGTTAGGCATTAGAGCACAGGGAGCTTTGATCCGCTCACGTTTTCAGAGTGCAGTAGAGATGGATGGCCCAACTAAGTTTTTTTTCGGTCTGGAAAAAAAGAAGGGTCAAAGCAGACTTATACATTCTTTATACTCTTTGGAGGGTGTAGAAATTGTGGAGCCTAAGGAGATTAGAAAAAGAGCTGTTTTATTTTATTCTGAGCTTTATAAAGGTGAACATACAGAGGAAGGTGAGCTGGACAGCTCTTTTTATATGGGTTTGCCTAAAGTTTCAGAGGAGACCAATTCTTGGCTTGAGAGGCCGCTTTCAGCATCTGAACTGCATGTTGCTCTGCGGAGCATGGATTGCGGTAAGGCCCCGGGAATTGATGGTCTACCAATTGAGTTTTATAAAACGTTTTGGTCAGTGTTGGGGGGTGATTTGCTGTCTGTGCTCAATGATAGTCTGGCCGGAGGGTTGCTACCGTTGAGCTGCAGGAGGGCGGTCATTACCCTGCTACCCAAAAAAGGTGACTTAAAAGAAATGAAGAACTGGCGCCCTGTTTCACTTTTGTGCTCTGATTTAAAGCTCTTTTCTAAAGCTTTGGCCATTAGGTTGAGGGAGGTAGTTGGGCATGTTATTCATCGTGATCAAACTTACTGTGTGCCTAACAGGTCTATTCATGATAATGTTTATCTGATTCGGGATATTTTGGACGTCTCTAGGCTATTGGACATAGACACTGGTCTCATTTCTCTAGACCAGGAAAAGGCTTTTGACCGGATTGAACACTGCTATCTCTGGCGCACGCTAGAGGAGTTCGGGTTCAGCTCTGGCTTTATCGCCATGATTAGGGTTTTGTACCGGGATGTTGAGAGTGTACTGAAAATTAATGGTGGTCTTAGTGCTCCTTTTCAAATTAACAGGGGTATTAGACAAGGTTGTGCACTTTCAGGAATGTTGTATGCTCTTGCCATTGAACCTTTATTGGTTAAGATCAGAGAGGGCATTGAGGGTTGGACCATACCTTGCTCTGGAGCCAATTTTAAGGTATCTGCATATGCAGACGACATTATTGTTTTGGTTAAAGGGCAAAATGATGTTGATCTTCTTAAAGACATTTTAAACAAGTTTGGTAAACTTTCCTCTGCCAAAGTTAATTGGTCCAAAAGTGAAGCCATAGTGAGTGGTAAATGGTCTCGTGGTCTTCCTAAATTACCAAGTGGTTTGTCCTGGAAAAGAGATGGGTTAAAATATTTGGGAGTATATGTTGGCAACGATTCAATGATAAGCAAAAATTGGGAAGGAGTTTTAGAAAAACTAAAGGGTCGATTGGAAAAATGGAAATGGAAATGTCTTTTAGAGGGCGGGTTATAATAATTAATAACCTGGTGGCTTCAGTTTTGTGGCATCGTTTGGCCTGCATTGACCCTCCAAATGGACTCTTGAGTAAAATGCAAGCCAGTATGGTGGACTTTTTTTGGAGTACTTTTCACTGGATTCCGCAGAGCATACTTTTTCTACCCAGAGATGAAGGAGGACAAGGACTTATTCATTTGCCCAGCAGGGGGGCAGCTTTTCGACTTCTGTTTATTCAAAGGTATCTCACAGGACCTAAGGATCTAGTCTGGAGAAAAGTGGCTGATGTTATCTTTAATCAAGCTGGCAGACTGGGATTGAACTCTGTTTTGTTTTTAATGGACTCGAGTAAACTGCAGTGCAATGGACTGACTCCTTTTTATAAGGGACTTTTTAAAGTTTGGGACTTATTTGAAAAGAAGAGGTTGGAGCCGACTTCCTCGTTGTACTGGCTTCTGGAGGAACCTCTTGTACATGGTGCCCGGTTTGATGTTACTTGTGAAGTTACACCTGGACTGATTCATTGTTTAATTACCACCAAGACTTTAAAACTGCATCAGTTGTTGGATGTTGCTGGTTCTGGCTTGAATAATGCTCAGTCCATGGCCTCACATCTAGGTATGCATTCGGTACGGTGTGTAGGAAAGAGTCTGGACATTTTTAAACAGAAATTCACAGAGGTAGAAAATAATCTGTTAATTGATTATTATAATGGGAAACTGGTTCCTAATTGTACAGATCCCTTTCCAAGTATCTCTCTTAGTCCCAATCTCAAAGGACTGTCTGGACCTTTTCTGAACCTGAGGGGGCTAGAAGGTTTAAGTTTGCAGGATGTTCAGAGTAAAGTTTTGTATAAATGTCTTGTAAAAGTTTTAAATAAAGCAAAATTAAAAGACCGCAGTGATACAGTGTGGAGAGAGAAATTGGGAATAGATGATGGAGATAAACCTGTCTGGAGAGTTTTATATAAACCACCAATTGAAAAACGTACAGGTGATATTCAATGGAGAGTTTTACACGGCGCAGTTGCTGTAAATGCATTTGTGAGCTTAATTAATCCCAATGTATCAAGTGATTGTCCTTTTTGTAAAATGAGGGAGACCATTTTTCATTGTTTTTTAGAATGTTCAAGACTGCATGATATGTTTTGTTTTCTGGATGTTCTTTTCATGAATTTTGGGGAGATTTTTTCTTCTAAAATGTGGATTCTTGGACCCAAATATAGTGTGGCACAAAGAGTAAAAAGTCAATTGTTGAATTTTTTAATTGGGCAAGCTAAGCTTGCTGTTTATTTGACTAGGAAAAACAAAATAGAAGGTAGAGAAGGACAACATGTTGTTACTGTATTTAAAAATATATGTTCGATTTCAAGTTCTATAAACTGATGAATGACTTCAGAATGACCAAATGGTGTTTTAATGGAGCTATTTGTGCAGTTGATGAAGAAATGTTGATCTTCACTACCATGTTACAATAAGTCTTGTTTTTTGTACCTCTGTTTTTTGTGTCCAGGATAATGTGATGTTTTGCTGACGTTGTAATTATATAAATAAAGTGTGTTGAAAACTCAAAAAACTCTCTCTCTCTCTCTCCTTTTTTTATCTGATTCCATTCCTTGCTCATTGCACTGACCCCATGGCTGCCTCTAATGCTGGGTACACACCAAAGATTTGCTGGGTACACACCAAAGATTTTTTACATCTTATAAGATTTTCAAAATGTGACAGACCACAAACATGAGGACAAAAAATCCTAGATTTAAGCGTTTTGCTCCTATAGTGTGTGGTGTGCCATGATGTGACAAAGACAGCACACCACACACAAACAGATTTTCAACCAGAGTCTGAACACAGGAAATCTCGCAAAATATCGTGAGACTTCAGAATAAGCATGACGGACGATATGCAGGAAGAAATTGCGATAGTGTTTGGAATGATTTTCACAGAAAATTCACGTGAAAAAACCATTGTACCTACCATTATATATAACCTTTTATACAGAAATATATTCATTCTTTATTGTCTTTATTTATTCTTTATTGGATTTATTGTCTCTTTAGAAAAAGTTATTTAATCCCTCTAGTCTATAGAACCTCACTGAACCCTTAACACTCAGCTTTTTTATTTTTTTATCTTTTTTATTTTTATTTTAAGAATTATACAATTACAGTCAGGGGGGTACAAAGAGTAAAGCCGATAAACAAACATAAAAAGACATATACATAAACAGTGACAAACTTAAAAGTTAAACAAAAATTTGAAAATGTTTACAGATTGAAACGCACTTTGCAGCTTTCTTATTTTTCAAACCCAATATTGTGTTTAGGTATTGTAAAATTTCTGCTCTTAAAATGAAAAACAAAGGCTTGTTTCCTCGAAATTTACACTTATGAATACTAAATCTTAACATTAAGCTTCCTGCAAGTGTGTGTGTGTGTGTGTGTGTGTGTGAGAATGACCGTGTCTTCCATCATCTCGCTTTCTGATTGGATATTGTTTCGTTTCACGTGATAATCTCCAGAGCGTGCGCGTGTTTGTCCTCGGAGTTCCCCCCACACATCAGGATTTCTGATCGTAAATATTAAACATGTTTAATATTTACGATTCGCGATCGGAGCGGCTCCGACGTTCTTCCGAGCAGGTTCGGACACTCTTAACACACCTCACACCAAGGGAAAATCTGATAAAATAATCTGTTAAACCATCAAGATAATCGGGACATAGCTAGGATTGTCGGAAGGGGAGAAATCGGCCCAAAATCAGCCCGATTATCTTTTGGTGTGTACCCAGCATTAGAGTGCTTTATTTATAAGTCACTGTGATATGTGAGTCATACCGAGTTTTTTGGTGAATCTCTCTCTCTCTCTCTCTCTCTCTCTCCCTCTCTCAGCTCTCTCTCTCTCAGCTCTCTCCCAGCTCTCTCTCTCTCTCTCTCTCCCTCCCCCCCTCTCTCTCTCTCCCCCCCCTCTCTCTCTCTCTCTCTCTCTCTCTCTCTCTCTCTCTCAGCTCTCTCTCTCCCAGCTCTCTCTCTCTCTCTCCCTCCCCCCCCTCTCTCCCCCCCCTCTCTCTCTCTCTCTCTCTCTCTCTCTCTCAGCTCTCTCTCTCCCTCTCCCCCCTCTCTCCCTCTTTCTCTCAGCTCTGTTTAACAGTGAAACGCCTCTCTTGCTTTCCTCCAGTTCTGTTGTTCTGTCTCCTTCCTCTTCTACACAGCTTGTTTTCATCTTTCTGTTTGTGACCTCTCTTCACTATGTGCTTTCAAATCCCCACTATTACTAACACACGTAAATCAAATGTCACACGTAGAAGGCAGTACAATCCAAACAACCTGTGTACCTTTCCGGTGTCTTCTATTAAATTACTCTATTTTCCTATCGGTCTCTGGAATTGCCAGTCCGCTGTAAACAAAGTTGATTTCATTACATCTATTTCTAGTCACTCGGGTCTCTGCCTACTGGCCCTGACTGAGTCCTGGATCAAACCGGAGGACACTGGTTCAGACCAGAGGACACTGGATCCGACTGGAGAACACTGGATCAGACCGGAGGACACTGGATCAGACCGGAGGACACTGGATCAGACCGGAGGACACTGGACACTGGATCAGACCAGAGGACAATGGATCAGACCAGAGGACACTGGATCAGACCGGATCATTAGTTATTAACTTAGGGGCCGCTAACACACACCGTTCTCACAGAAAACCCTCAAAGCACTCCCGCCGCTCATTCACACAACAGTGTTTAATGCTCGAGAACACAAACCCTGAAACAGGTTCCAAGGTGCAAGCATTGAAAAATTTTGAAAAAAGTTATCATCTCTGCGTAAACTTCAAAAATGTGAATCTGTGTAAACGCTGACGGCGCACATGCGTATTACGTGTTTAGTCTATAGATATGCGCGCTTGAATATATGTGTGCGCAGGCGTGTCTTTCTTTACAAATCGACCTCAACAAATTACTTGTCTGGCCTTAAAAATGTATAAAACATAATTTTTGTATCGCTTCCGCTTTTTATTTACTTTGCCACGTGAACTAGATACGAACAGTGCAACCGATACTCTTTTCTCCACTCTAACGTCATGCTTGGACAACTTCTGGCCCCGTTCCTCCAGGCCAGGGCGCATCATTCCTCTGACTCTCACATGCTTTTCAAAACCTCTTTCTCCTTCATCAACCCGCCTCCTCCTCCTCCTCCTCCTCCTCCTCCTCCTCCTCCTCCTCCTCCTCCACCTTCATCAACCCTCCTCCTCCTCCTCCACCTTCATCAACCCTCCTCCTCCTCATCCTTCATCAACCCTCCTCCTCCTTCCCCTCCTCCTCCTTCATCAACCCTCCTCCTCCTCATCCTTCATCAACCCTCCTCCTCCTCCTCCTCCTCATCCTTCATCAACCCTCCTCCTCCTCCTCCTTCATCAACACTAACAGCTGACGACTTCGCCACATTCTTCATAAATAAAACAACCGCCATCAGCAGCCAATTTACCAATCCACAAACTGACACACACATCTTAACAGCTAACACACACATCCTACCCTCCTTCTCTCCGCTTTCAGAGGCAGAAGTCTCCCTACCACCTGTCCGCTTGATCCTATCCCCACTCATCTCCTTCAAGCCATTTCTCAATCAGTTATACCCGCACTCACTCACATCATCAACACCTCTCTTCACACTGCTACACTAACTAACCCTTCACACTAACCCTTTCCCACAGCATTTTAGAGGCTCGGGTAACCCCACTGCTTAAGAAACCCTCTCTAAATCCAGCACATCTGGAAAATCACAGACCGGTCTCCCTTCTCCTCTCCTCATAAACCAGCACTGGTTCAAGTCAGTGACGTTTGCCTACAGAACAACCACCGGCTCTACATCTTTATACCTAAACTCACTACTTCAGACTGATGAGTCTCCAGAAACTTGCGGTCTGCAAGTGAACGCCGTCTTGTGGTGCCATCTCAAAGAGACACAAAATCCTTGACACAGACCTTGACCTGGACTGTTCCCTGCAGGAGGAACGACCTGCCGAACTCGACCTGAGTCCGTGGACGTACTCAAGACACGGCTGAAGACTAAACTGGGAAGGGTCATAGCACTTCCATATCGCTGTCCTACTGTTAGTTTAACTGCTTAAACTGTTTAATTGCTCTCCTCATTTGGATATAAGCGTCTGCTAAATGATTAAATGTAAATCTGTACGCATACAGTATATGATGTGATCAGTTCTAACAGGTTTGACTAAAGCATTCCCAGTTAACAGTATAATGCACATTACACATGGAAGGGGTTGCTCTTCATCATCCTCATCTTCATCAGAGCTGATTTCTCTGGCTCCTCACAGGAAGCATGTCTGATGGCTGATGACTCCTCAACGCCTCTGCTAATGGAGACGGACTTGATAAACGCTGTAATTCATCATCATCAATTTCCGTGCTAGCGCTACACAGATTAATCGGGTGCTGCTAGCATGGGGCCTGTCCTAAATGATTAATGCTCATAAACAACACTATATCAACATTAATGCTGATTGCTGATCAGTTCAGATGGCTGGCGTTTCCCCTGATAGCGCGCATGTGACGGGTGAAGCCGCGATTCCCACGCTGTGCACTTAGCCGAGCACAAACACACACACACACACACACACACACACTGAAGCCGCGATCCCCACGCTGCACACTTAGCTGAGCGCTAGCGGCCCGCAGCGGAGGAGAAGCGCGCAGGAAGCTAATGAGACGCTCTCAGGCTCAAATGCAAATGAGCGTCGATGTGGAGGTATTGAACAGGACTAATTCAAATGAGCAGCGCAGGTTCTGCTATAGCTATCGATTAGCTTCCAGACTGAACGCTGTGAGGAGAAGCAGATGCAGACGCAGCAGATTCAGCCCTGAGAAGATCCACTCACCATTACACAATCTATAGCTGGGGCTAACCTTAGAGACGCGGCACGCTGACAGAAGCTAATTACAGACACGAAGACAGAAAGAAAGAAAGAAAGAAAGAAAGAAAGAAAGAAAGTCAGAAAGAAAGAAAGAAAGAAAGAAAGAAAGAAAGAAAGAAAGAAAGAAAGTCAGAAAGAAAGAAAGGCAGAAAGAAAGAAAGAAAGAAAGAAAGACAGAAAGAAAGAAAGAAAGAAAGACAGAAAGACAGAAAGAAAGAAAGACAGAAAGAAAGAAAGAAAGAAAGAAAGGCAGAAAGAAAGAAAGAAAGAAAGACAGAAAGACAGAAAGAAAGAAAGAAAGAAAGAAAGAAAGAAAGACAGAAAGACAGAAAGAAAGAAAGACAGAAAGAAAGACAGAAAGAAAGGCAGAAAGAAAGAAAGAAAGAAAGAAAGTCAGAAAGAAAGAAAGGCAGAAAGAAAGAAAGAAAGAAAGAAAGACAGAAAGAAAGAAAGAAAGAAAGAAAGACAGAAAGACAGAAAGAAAGAAAGACAGAAAGAAAGACAGAAAGAAAGAAAGAAAGAAAGAAAGGCAGAAAGAAAGAAAGAAAGGCAGAAAGAAAGAAAGGCAAGAAAGAAAGAAAGACAGAAAGAAAGAAAGAAAGAAAGAAAGAAAGAAAGAAAGAAAGTCAGAAAGAAAGAAAGAAAGGCAGAAAGAAAGAAAGAAAGAAAGAAAGGCAGAAAGAAAGAAAGAAAGAAAGAAAGAAAGAAAGAAAGAAAGAAAGAAAGACAGAAAGAAAGAAAGAAAGACAGAAAGAAAGAAAGAAAGAAAGAAAGAAAGAAAGGCAGAAAGAAAGAAAGGCAGAAAGAAAGGCAGAAAGAAAGGCAGAAAGAAAGAAAGAAAGGCAGAAAGAAAGGCAGAAAGAAAGAAAGGCAAGAAAGAAAGAAAGACAGAAAGAAAGACAGAAAGAAAGAAAGAAAGAAAGAAAGAAAGAAAGAAAGAAAGAAAGAAAGAAAGACAGAAAGAAAGAAAGAAAGAAAGAAAGGCAGAAAGAAAGGCAGAAAGAAAGAAAGGCAGAAAGAAAGGCAGAAAGAAAGAAAGGCAGAAAGACAGAAAGAAAGGCAGAAAGAAAGAAAGAAAGAAAGAAAGAAAGAAAGAAAGAAAGAAAGAAAGAAAGAAAGACAGAAAGAAAGAAAGAAAGAAAGAAAGAAAGAAAGAAAGGCAGAAAGAAAGGCAGAAAGAAAGAAAGAAAGAAAGAAAGGCAGAAAGAAAGGCAGAAAGAAAGAAAGGCAGAAAGAAAGAAAGAAAGGCAGAAAGAAAGAAAGAAAGAAAGAAAGAAAGGCAGAAAGAAAGAAAGGCAGAAAGAAAGGCAGAAAGAAAGAAAGGCAGAAAGACAGAAAGAAAGGCAGAAAAACATTGATCTGATGAGTAAATTCTCATGTTCTGTTCTTCATTTCACAGATTCGAAGCATCATTTGTGATTCACTGTTGCATTAAAACTCAATCTGTAACAAACACTGTAGAAATAAACTCGACGACTGGATTTGATCAAATCACAAATGTGAAACAGCCTTGAATGCAAGACTGTTCAGTGTTTATTTTCCAGTTTTCCTTGATTTGTAAATGCACAAAGATTAATTGTCCAGATTACAAGTGATCATTTTCACAATCACATGATTGTTGTCACATGATCAACGGCACGCATTTGATTGGTCAATATAGAAATACAACAACAGAACACACAGTATACACACTCACAGTTGCATGTTTATTGCCAGATTTAAATGATTTTTTCAGCCTCAGATTTTCCCAGATATGAACTCTTAGACTTTAGATCAGTAGTTGTTATTATGTTAGCATCACTGATATGCCATTATAGTTTTTGTTCATATTTTGAATGAAAACTCCCTCAGCTTTAGCAGCTTTAACACGAGCACATCAGTGAGACATCAGATCTGTGATCAGGCCAGCGGTCGGGACAGAGATTTCACCTTACAGGAATATCTGGCAGAATTCAAAGGAGGATGAAAGGAGGTGTGTGCGTGTATGTGTATGTGTGTGTGTGTGTGTGTGTGTGTGTGTGTGTGTGTGTGTGTGTGTGTGTGTGTGTGTGTGTGTGTGTGTGTGTGTCTCTTCAGAGAACGACAGACAGACGGACGGAGGAGAACAGTCGGATCAAACCGACACAACTCTTTCACAGCTTACAGAAGCAGCTCATTAACACTGTGACCAGCAGAACGGCCCGATTCATCAGTGTCAGGGCTGGAGTCGGCTCTGAAGCAGTGTGTGTTCCACAGGGAGAACGAGGCCTACATTCAGTGTCGGACGCCCTTCCCGGGAACACACATCCCTGCCGGAGAGAGACGCTTGGAAACATCGAATATGACCTCGTTAACACTGCAGAGGAACACTGAACACATCACAGCACACATAACCTTCACAGAACCAGAACCAGGTCAGAACCAGAGCCAGGTCAGAACCAGAGCCAGAGCCAGAGCCAGAACCAGAACCAGGTCAGAACCAGAGCCAGAGCCAGAGCCAGAGCCAGAGCCAGAACCAGGTCAGAACCAGAGCCAGAGCCAGAGCCAGAACCAGAACCAGGTCAGAACCAGAATCAGAACCAGAACCAGAGCCAGAACCAGGTCAGAACCAGAGCAAGAACCAGGTCAGAACCAGAGCCAGAATCAGAATCAGAACCAGGTCAGAACCAGAACCAGGTCAGAACCAGAGCCAGAGCCAGAATCAGAATCAGAATCAGAACCAGAACCAGAACCAGAACCAGGTCAGAACCAGAGCCAGGTCAGAACCAGAGCCAGAGCCAGAATCAGAACCAGAACCAGGTCAGAACCAGAATCAGAACCAGAGCCAGAGCCAGAACCAGGTCAGAACCAGAGCCAGAGCCAGAGCCAGAACCAGAACCAGGTCAGAACCAGAGCCAGAGCCAGAACCAGGTCAGAACCAGAGCCAGAGCCAGAGCCAGAACCAGAACCAGGTCAGAACCAGAGCCAGAGCCAGAACCAGGTCAGAACCAGAGCCAGAGCCAGAGCCAGAACCAGAACCAGGTCAGAACCAGAATCAGAACCAGAACCAGAGCCAGAACCAGGTCAGAACCAGAGCAAGAACCAGGTCAGAACCAGAGCCAGAATCAGAATCAGAACCAGGTCAGAACCAGAACCAGGTCAGAACCAGAGCCAGAGCCAGAATCAGAATCAGAATCAGAACCAGAACCAGAACCAGAACCAGGTCAGAACCAGAGCCAGAGCCAGGTCAGAACCAGAGCCAGAGCCAGAATCAGAACCAGAACCAGGTCAGAACCAGAATCAGAACCAGAGCCAGAGCCAGAACCAGGTCAGAACCAGAGCAAGAACCAGGTCAGAACCAGAGCAAGAACCAGGTCAGAACCAGAGCCAGAGCCAGAGCCAGAACCAGAACCAGGTCAGAACCAGAATCAGAACCAGAGCCAGAGCCAGAACCAGGTCAGAACCAGAGCAAGAACCAGGTCAGAACCAGAGCCAGAATCAGAATCAGAACCAGGTCAGAACCAGAACCAGGTCAGAACCAGAGCCAGAGCCAGAATCAGAATCAGAACCAGAACCAGGTCAGAACCAGAGCCAGAGCCAGGTCAGAACCAGAGCCAGAGCCAGAGCCAGAGCCAGAATCAGAACCAGAACCAGGTCATAACCAGAACCAGAGCCAGAGCCAGAGCCAGAGCCAGAACCAGGTCAGAACCAGAGCAAGAACCAGGTCAGAACCAGAGCCAGAATCAGAACCAGAGCCAGAACCAGGTCAGAACCAGAGCCAGAATCAGAACCTGAACCAGGTCAGAATCAGAACCAGAACCAGGATCAGGATCAGGATCAGACCAGAACCAGAACCAGGTCAGAACCAGAGCCAGAGCCAGAACCAGGTCAGAGCCAGAGCCAGAATCAGAACCAGAACCAGGTCAGAACCAGAATCAGAACCAGAGCCAGAGCCAGAGCCAGAACCAGGTCAGAACCAGAGCCAGAATCAGAACCAGAGCCAGAACCAGGTCAGAACCAGAGCCAGAATCAGAACCTGAACCAGGTCAGAATCAGAACCAGAACCAGGATCAGGATCAGACCAGAACCAGAACCAGAACCAGAGCCAGAGCCAGAGCCAGAACCAGAACCAGAACCAGGTCAGAACTAGAGCCAGAATCAGAACCTGAATCAGAGTCAATATCAGAATCAGAACCAGAATCAGGATCAGGATCTGAACACACACTCACACTCACTCAACAAACAGACATACACACACACACGCGCACACACACACACACACTAACACGCTCACAACTCACACACACTCACACTAACATGCTCACACACACACACACACACACACACACACACACACACACACACACACACACACACACACACAGTCACACACTCACACACACACACAACACACACAACACACACACACACACACACACACACACACACACACACACACACACATACACACACTCACTCAAACACACACACACACACACACACACACACACACACGCAGCATCTCATCGAGTGTCAAGACGTCACACATTTCTTCTATTTCTATATTTGCTCTGTTTGCTGTTGTCTGTGACAGTGTACAAATGATGCAAACCTCTGAAAGCGCGTCTGTCTCTACAGCGAAAACATCATATTCATATTCATATTCATATTCATATGTCATATTCTAAACAGGAGTACTGTCTCTCTCTCTCTCTCACATTTATAGACGAGTGGCTGGAAAGAAGATCAGGAGACGAGTGGATATCCGTTACACAACTTCCATAATCCCACAGGATGAGTTCAGGCCGGTGTCAGGTCTGTCCAGCTTTGATTGGTCAGTCTAATGCATGTGAATCTGATGATGTCAATGTTTTCTCAGCAGCACAGAGTCTCTGGACTCCCATCAGTCACTGAAGCCCAGATTAACTGACCCTCAGGGGCCGACACACCAACACAGGGTTCGACACACCAGGGACCGACACACCAACACTGGGGCAGACACACCAACACAGGGTTCGACACACCAGGGACCGACACACCAACACTGGGGCCGACACACCAGAGGCCGACACACCAACACTGGGGGCCGACACACCAGAGGCCGACACACCAACACTGGGGCCGACACACCAGAGGCCGACACACCAACACTGGGGCCGACACACCAGAGGCCGACACACCAACACAGGGTTCGACACACCAGGGACCGACACACCAACACTGGGGGCCGACACACCAGAGGCCGACACACCAACACTGGGGCCGACACACCAGGGGCCGACACACCAAACACTGGGGTCGACACACCAGGGACTGACACACCAACACTGGGGCCGACGACACACCAGAGGCCGACACACCAACACTGGGGGCCGACACACCAGAGGCCGACACACCAACACTGGGGCCCGACACACCAGGGGCCGACACACCAACACTGGGGTCGACACACCAGGGACCCGACACACCAACACTGGCGCCGACACACCAGAGGCCGACACACCAACACTGGGGCCGACACACACCAGGGGCCGACACACACAAACACTGGGGCCGACACACCAGGGTCCGACACACCAAACACTGGGGGTCGACACACCAGGGGCTGACACACCAGGGGCCCAACACACCAGGGGCCGACACACCAAACACTGGGGCCGACACACCAGGGGCCGACACACCAAACACTGGGTCGACAAACCAGGGGCTGACACACCAAGGGCCGACACAACCAGGGGCCGACACACCAAACACTGGGGCCGGACACACACCAGGGGCCGACACACCAGGGGCTGACACACCAGGGGCCGACACACCAAACACTGGGGCCGACACACCAGGGGGCCAACACACCAGGGTCCGACACACCAAAACACTGGGGCCCGGACACACCAGGGGCCGACACACCAAACACTGGGGTCGACACACCAGGGGCTGACACACCAAGGGCCGACACACCAGGGGCCGACACACCAAACACTGGGGGCCGACACACCAGGGGCTGACACACCAGGGGCTGACACACCAGGGGCCGACACAACCAGACACTGGGGCCGACACACCAGGGGCTGACACAAACATCGAATTCACCCGACCCGAGCACAACATTGAGAAGTTGTTCTCGCGCCATATGAAGAGGTTGGGGGTAAAGCACCTTTCTTGGCGTAGTTTGGGGAGTCAACGATCATGCAGGCACGTCTGTCTCCTGCTTGTATCGCTTTGATTCTCTCAGCCGTAAATGGTTTTTAAACTAGGCCAGTCACTCACAGTCAAACAGTTTCGAAGAGTGTTAGGTCTGATGGCAGGAGCGTCCAACGTGATGCCTGTCCTAAATGATTAATGCTCATAAACAACACTACTATCAACATTAATGCTGATTGCTGATCAGTTCAGATGGCTGGCATTTCCCCTGATAGCGCGCCACGTGACGGGTGAAGCCGCGATCCTCACGCTGTGGTCTTAGCCGAGCATTAGCCAAGCATTAGCCGAGCACGCGCGCACACACACACACACGCGCGCACACACACACACACACACACACTGAAGCCGCGATCCCCACAACCAAAGTTGGGTTGTAAGCTCCACGCTGGACTTAGTTACTCCCAGCTTTCCCATGAATATTTAAAAAATTTTCACCATCTAAAACTATGACTATACATAAACTGTAGACGTGCGCTACGCCCAGATGCTGCAACAGGTATTAATTCTACGCAGGACTTAAAACGCATTTTACGTTAAGCTTGGTCTTACGACCGGGTGTACGTCCAGCTGGTGCAACCGGCCGGGGAACCAGGGTAACATACGTAACCTAAGGCGTTTATTGCATTATTGTAGTGTCGTGTTAAATTGTTAAACTTACAGGTTGTTCTGTAAATATGTTTACATTTTTGTACGTTTCTATAATTATTTCCGGCATCCACTGCTGCCCAGTTTTTTTTTTTTTTACAGTGTGTTATTA
>NC_138726.1:66147969-66167969 GCF_965113295.1 Leuciscus leuciscus
ATCACTCGGCGCATGCCCTTACCATAATCATGGATTTAGAAAGTGCATAGTATTTTATGCAGCTAAAAAGCCAGAAAGATATTTCATTTAATTTCTCAAAATTAAATGCAGCCAATAACAATCAGACAAGTATTTCATAGTTTGAATTACAGGCTGAATATTCATATTTTAATGCAAAAAGAATCATAGCTTGCAAACACACATTTTAGCTGTGATAATAAGAAAAAGAGAGAAAGAGGGAACTCCCTGAGCTCAGTTACCTCCGCATTATAAATATATTGCGGACCCATAATCTATAGGATCCGAGCCGTAGATTCTTTATGTTGACCCAAAAGCTAGTTAAGACTCAGGGCGGAGCTCAAACTCCCGATAGTGTGTGTTCTTTTCTACACATAGGGACATCTTTATGAATGAAACTGTCAGCCTACACTGACGTGCACCGCCCCAAACAAACACTTTATCCGCGTGTTAGATTCATAGAATCACATAGAGCGCTTGCTGAAGACAGAAGCTGGCGCTGTTCGGTTCAGGTGTGCTTTATAGTTTCCTGGTCGATGATGTCACATGACGTTCCGTCACGCCATTGGACTGATTTCATACGTGCTTCACGACGCAGTCACGCAGAGGCGTTCCCACCACGTCTCGACGCAGCTCGAGTTCCCTGCAGAGAGCTGCTTTTCTCATGAGAACACCAGGTTATTTAATGATAAAGAATGACATTTTCAACCCGATGTTTCAATATTAATTATGTTTTGAGTAATTAAAAGTGTCTCAGGATAATCAGGGTCGAATCAGAACATCAGAGTCAAAGCGGATTCACATACAGTAAAACACATGAACACGTTCAGAGTCAAAACACTGCGTTCCAGCTCTGCCAATATTCATCAGAGGGATAAAAAAAAAAAAAAAAAAAAAATGAAATAAAAAAAAAAAACAAAAAAAAAAAACAAATATATATATATATATATATATATATATAAAAATGAAATAAAATAAAATTAATAACATTAAATAAAAAAAATTGTAAAATAAAAATAGCAAAATAAATAAAATAAAAACAGCTGTAGCACAAAGCTTTTTTTTTTTTTGGGAATATTAGTGTTTATTCTAAATGATTTACAGGTGCACATCATTATTGTGTTAATAATCTTGAATGAGAATAAGTTCCTCTTGCAGCATCTCTACTCTTCTCTGATGACGAGGGCAGGGCAACCTGTCACTCACATGAGATCAGCCAATAGCAAAGCATCCAATCATCCAATCAATTCCCCACGGACACAATCAAGCCCTGCCCACATTTGTTCTTGTTCCAGAAGCGTTTCACTCGATATACAGAACAATAGAGGAGAGAAGACCAGCACAACTTCCCTGAGGAAAACATCATCAGATCATCAGTAATCAGATCTCACACTCTCTGAACGCAGAGCAACACACGTGTCACTGACCCAGAGCAACAGGAAGTGACATCATCACGTCAAGACGTAATTACACACCACACGTGTGTGTGTGTGTGTGTGTGTGTGTGTGTGTGTGTGTGTGTGTGTGTGTGTGTGTAACAGTTGCTAATACAGTGAGCAGATGTTCAGCTTATAAATAAGGAGTCTATAAAAATAAATAATAATAATAATAATTCGTTACATTTATATAGCGCTTTTTCTGAGACCTCAAAGCGCTTTACATAGAAGAGGGGAATCTCCTCAACCACCACCAATGTGCAGCATCCACTTGGATGATGCGACGGCAGCAGGGCCGGCGCGTCCATATAGGCGAACTAGGCAATTGCCTAGAGCGGCACTTTTGTAAGGGCGGCAAAATGTGTGCCAATCGGGAATGAACAATTCACAAAATAGGCTATATGATTTGCTGAGCTGCCGCTGCGCCGCCCTGCGCCGCCCCGCGCCGCCCCGCGCAGCCCCGCCCCCTGCTCTCACGAGTCATGACTCATGACTGAGTGATGGGAAGTTCGGATAATTTTACTGACTCTCTTGTTCGATCTCGTTCATAAAAATGAACGAATCTTTATTTGAGTCATTTCGTTAATTTAAGTGGCTTTAAATGTTACACAGCCAAAATCCCCGATCACATCCACCTACGCATAGTATACCGGTATGTATATATTTGCTTCCTCTTGGCCTAAAGTGTTCCTGCAACGGGAGTGTTCTCTGGCTAGAGCGCAGAACAGCGGAGTTTGTATGGACAGAAGTGCATGCCTGAGCTTGTGTTTTGGGTTAAGCTGCGTTGATTTTGACATTGTGGAAAATATAACAATAGAAACAAAATATAGGCTATTAGCCTTTTTACCCATTATTATCAATCTAAATTAATCTCGATTTTAATTTAACTTAATTTCGTTTTTCTTTATGTAAACTTCGTTTTTCTTTATTTAAATTTCGTTTTACTTTATTTAAATTTCGTTTTTTCTTTATTTAAATTTTAAATTTTGTTTTTTCTTTATTTAAATGTTTTTTTTTCTTTATTTAAATTTCGTTTTTTCTTTATTGAAATTTTACATTTAGTTTTTTTCTTTATTGAAATTTGTTTTTCTTTATTGAAATTTTGTTTTTCTTAATTTAAATCTACCCTTTACTGTGTCAGTAATTTGTTAGTCAGAAAAATATAGACTACCTTAAAGTATTGGTTAATTTAACAGACGTGTGTGTGCGTTTTATATTGCTAGTGCAGCGTGGATAGGGGCGTCACCACTTTTGAATAAGAAACAATATCAAGACTATAAAACTCCTCAAAAAACGCGCACACTCTCAAACCTGACTGCACATCACATTTTTGACTTTATTGATTCTGCTTTTATTCCGGAGTCCCTTTTATTTTATTGCTCCGGAGTCGCATATCAGTCACAAAATGCGCCACGAGGAAGAAAAAAACATATATAGCCTAAGTCGCACTGGACTAAGTCGCTTTTTTTTTTTTAAATGTATTTCTCTAAAGCGGCACTAAAAGAATGTTTTAAAACTTTCACAGAGACCTCAAACTGAAAGCACAAAGCCTGTCTTTAAATTTAATTTCGTTTTGTATTAATTGTATCTTAATTTTAATCGATGTTTCATCAACCAATTGTCTGGATTCAATAAATAAGAAGAATATATAAGCTATTAGAAAATAGATAATCAGGACACGGAGGCGCTGGCGAACCTGGAGCTCATCTCATAAATGAACCGAAACTCAGCGTGGGCCTATAAGGTAGCCTATTGCCTCACAGACCTGAGACATATAGATAGCTTGAAATGTCTACTTTTAAGCAGAACAATTCAAAACGAAAGAAAACAGACTGCGCTGCTTATGTAATTCGTATGAAATGTGCATTTCTCTCTGGCGCTGCGAAGATCGCGAGTCGTCAACTTCATCTGTCTAGCCGACACTGACATAAAAAATAACTGTTTTATTAGTAAACAATTAAAATGTCTCCTGCTATATTTTACATATTTGCCTGTTCCTTACAAAACACTGACAGTGGGGTTTTTGACGGGTTTTTTTTTTTTTTTTTTTTTGAGCAGCTGCGGACAAATTCTTTCGACACACACACACACACACACACAATATTACGTAACACTCTGCGCTTATGTTTTAAAAAGATAATTTAACATATAAATAAAAAAAATTAAATAGCCCACTTAAAGTGTTTATTACAAATAAATGACTAAATGCTAAAAATTAATACATTTTAATGAACAAACATATGCGTTGCATTTACAATTCTGTGAAAACAGGGGGTGCTGCAGCACCCCCAGCATCCCCACTTCCCGCGGCCCTGTTCGGACCAGCCCTAGGGGCGGCACAAATGTTTTTCGCCTAGAGCGGCAGAAGTGCACGCGCCGGCCCTGGACGGCAGCCATACTGCGCCAGAACGCCCACCTCACACCAGCTTACTGGTGGAGAGGAGAAATGATATGGATATGTTTGTGACACAAACACTCACTCACTCACTCACACACACACACACACACACACACACACACACACACACACACACACACACACACACACACACACACACACACACACACACACACAGATTGAAAAGTTACCATTTATATAGTCACATGGATGTAATCAAATGTTCAATATGTATAATTTAAAAAACTATATTTTAAAGAAATTAATAGTTTTATTTATCACTGATGCATTAAATTGATCAAAAGTGACAGTAAAGACATTTATAATGTAGCAAATTTTATTTTATTTTTTACTGTATTTCTGATCAAATAAATGCAGCCTTGGTGAGCAGAAGAGACTCTTGTGAACAGTAGTGCTTTTAAACATAATGTTAATATCAGAGGAAAGTTTTTGTTCCTGTGCAAAAACACTGAAGGGAAACGACAAGCACTCATTCTGAAGCATTACATGAGCAACAAAAGAAGGAAATGAAGAGCTGAAGAATATCGCAATTATATAAACGTCCATCTCTCCACAAGCTTTCATCTGTCAGAAAGACAAAAACAGAAACGTCCCTGGCCTTTTACAAAGACACTGAGTGGCACGAGCTTCATTGCTCTGGCTCGACACACACAAGGGAATCCGTCAACAGGAAGTGGATCTGAGAGGAAGTTCCCGCTCTGAAGGAAACGGGCAGATCGCGAGAGACGGCGGTGAATACTGATGCTGGATAGAAGAGAAACATCCACAGATCTAAATGTGACCCAAAGATGAACAGCTTTAATCATTAACACCGCATAATTAACAACTATTAGCTATCGGTTTAATCAGGGCAAATCTACCGAGAGGAATTAATGCAGAGGAATCATCACTGCTGAAATATATCCACTGACACGTCAAACAAACGTTTGCCAAATGACAGAACCGTCAAAGGAACATGAGCTGAAACAGACAGATTTAAACTAATGAAATGAGATGATAATAATCCAGCAAAAAAAAAAAAAAAAAAAAAAATCTGCCATTTTGTTATTTTTAAGTAAATGTATCTTGATTTAGGAATGTTTACATATTTGTGCTGAAAAAAAAAAAGGTAAAAATACTAGATAAGAAAATAAGTTTTGCAGTGAATTTTATTTAGGAATTTTATGACCCAATACTAAACTTTAACGGTGACCTTTTATACTCTCTCACAGTCTTGATGTTGTTCTCAGGCTCTACTAGAACAGGTTTTCCTGCTTGAATGTTGATTATTCTCCTCATATTCTCCATTGTTGCGGCTCCTCTCTTCCCAGTCTGTCAGTAACGCTCATAGACAGTATATAAACTGGACACAGCGACCCCATAGGTTTCAACGGAGAAAAGTGAAGCAAATTAGAAGCACTCATTTCCTGATTGCCGAGCGAACTGCGCAGACTCAAACTGAGCTTGACGACGTGGATGTGACGTGAGCAGCCTGACTGACAGTTGTAAGTCTTCTAGTAGCTGTGCCAAGAAAAATCTGAATCATTCCCTTCCGAAACTTGCAGAGACGGAGAGTGTGAGTAGGAGCTGTCCATGAGCTAGGAGCAGGAGCAACTTTATGATTCTCTATGGGCTTCTCCCTTGACTTTATCAGACTTTATGCCTCCACGTCCCCCTGATTGACTGCGAGCTTCTCCTCCTATCTCTACGGTAATTTCCAGAGAGTCGCGTGGTTATGACGCAATCGTTAGCCTACTTTTACAAAAACTGCTTCTACGGGGTCATAACGTAAGATACAAGGTAATGGAGCATTTTATACATTGTCGTGTTTCTTTAGAAATAAACAATGGACAAATGGAGTCTTTAAACGCCTCAGATGTAAAGTTATTCGCTGTTAAAGTGACGCCAAAATGAATGGGAGTCAATGGGATGCTAACAGCAGGTGAAGGCTTGTTAGCCAATGGCGGCCGCCGGGGGTGGTACGGAAATCGAGAGCTCGATTACCCCCCTGGTAACGCTCTGTTTACTTCCTGTCTCTATGAAGCCCCTCCCTCTGAAAAGCACACTGTGCTCTGATTGGTCGGCTGGAGCAGTGTGTCGTGATTGGTCGAGCGCTTCGAGTGTGTTTGGGAAATGCCCCGCCCCTTACCATAACCACCAGTTTAACACACTACTAACTAACTCAACCAGGCCCCGCCCCTTCATTCTGAGTATGAATTGTTATAATGAGGAATATTGTGACGTGTTCGTTCCCGGAAGAAACTCAAGATACAATGGAGGCGTTTCAGGAGTTCAGGAGACACTGACACTGATATAGAGAAGAACTCCGGCTGGAACATTGCAAAGCTTTTTCATGCTCAAACAGCTACATTACAGCAGAATAGGGCTTTCTAAAATGTATTTCCCATCAGCACGTTTAGGTTAGTGTGCAGCATAAGAATTGAGATGCCTTTCTTATGATTTGAATTTCTTCACAGCTAAAGAAACAGTGTCTGAATGTCAACCATGCTGTGATTTTAATGAGACACAAACTCAAACCCCCATAAATGATGTTTTATAAACAAAGTTCGGGAGGAGCACGTTCAAATAATCAATCAATCAACTCATCAAACAATTACCATGTCTTCCCTGTCAACATGAGAGGAAGTATATTCACTCTGTCAACTCACCTAACATTCCTTGACAGTTTCCAGCATCCCTCCACCACCCCGACTCCTCACTCTTGGCTCTTTCTTCACAGCCAGGAATACGGGGGGAGTACTCTGGGTTCGGGCCGAATACCGAGCCTGGAGCCCTCTCCTCGGACAGCACGCCAAATACGCATTTATTCTATCTGACTTATTTGTAAGTGTGAACTCGTGAAATAACATTCACTACATCACAATTTAACATCAGACACGGGGGTTCGCAGATCAACATGTGAGCGGAATGGCAGACTGTGGTGACTGATGGATAATAACTCATCATAATGACACAAGCTGAAATAACAGAAAGATGTTGTTCATTACACATAACATGTCTACTACAGGAATCACAAACTAAATCATAGTATACATCACAGGCTAAATCACAGCGTTCACAGGCTAAATCACAGCGTTCACAGGCTGAATCACAGCGGCGTTCACAGGCTGAATCACAGCGGCGTTCACAGGCTGAATCACAGCGGCGTTCACAGGCTGAATCACAGCGTTCACAGGCTGAATCACAGCAGCGTTCACAGGCTGAATCACAGCGTTCACAGGCTGAATCACAGCGTTCACAGGCTGAATCACAGCAGCGTTCACAGGCTGAATCACAGCGTTCACAGGCTGAATAACAGCGGCGTTCACAGGCTGAATCACAGTAGCGTTCACAGGCTGAATCACAGCGGCGTTCACAGGCTGAATCACAGCGGCGTTCACAGGCTGAATCACAGCGTTCACAGGCTGAATCACAGCGTTCACAGGCTGAATCACAGCAGCGTTCACAGGCTGAATCACAGCGGCGTTCACAGGCTGAATCACAGCAGCGTTCACAGGCTGAATCACAGCGTTCACAGGCTGAATCACAGCGTTCACAGGCTGAATAACAGCGGCGTTCACAGGCTGAATCACAGCGGCGTTCACAGGCTGAATCACAGCAGCGTTCACAGGCTGAATAACAGCGGCGTTCACAGGCTGAATAACAGCAGCGTTCACAGGCTGAATCACAGCAGCGTTCACAGGCTGAATAACAGCGGCGTTCACAGGCTGAATCACAGCAGCGTTCACAGGCTGAATCACAGCAGCGTTCACAGGCTGAATCACAGCAGCGTTCACAGGCTGAATAACAGCGTTCACAGGCTGAATCACAGCAGCGTTCACAGGCTGAATCACAGCAGCGTTCACAGGCTGAATCACAGCAGCGTTCACAGGCTGAATAACAGCAGCGTTCACAGGCTGAATAACAGCGGCGTTCACAGGCTGAATAACAGCGGCGTTCACAGGCTGAATAACAGCGGCGTTCACAGGCTGAATAACAGCGGCGTTCACAGGCTGAATCACAGCGGCGTTCACAGGCTGAATAACAGCGGCGTTCACAGGCTGAATCACAGCGGCGTTCACAGGCTGAATAACAGCAGCGTTCACAGGCTGAATCACAGCAGCGTTCACAGGCTGAATCACAGCGTTCACAGGCTGAATAACAGCAGCGTTCACAGGCTGAATCACAGCGGCGTTCACAGGCTGAATCACAGCGTTCACAGGCTGAATAACAGCAGCGTTCACAGGCTGAATCACAGCGTTCACAGGCTGAATCACAGCGTTCACAGGCTGAATCACAGCAGCGTTCACAGGCTGAATCACAGCGTTCACAGGCTGAATAACAGCAGCGTTCACAGGCTGAATCACAGCGTTCACAGGCTGAATCACAGCGGCGTTCACAGGCTGAATCACAGCGTTCACAGGCTGAATCACAGCGTTCACAGGCTGAATAACAGCAGCGTTCACAGGCTGAATCACAGCAGCGTTCACAGGCTGAATCACAGCGTTCACAGGCTGAATCACAGCGTTCACAGGCTGAATCACAGCGTTCACAGGCTGAATCACAGCAGCGTTCACAGGCTGAATAACAGCAGCGTTCACAGGCTGAATCACAGCGTTCACAGGCTGAATCACAGCGTTCACAGGCTGAATCACAGCGTTCACAGGCTGAATCACAGCAGCGTTCACAGGCTGAATCACAGCGTTCACAGGCTGAATCACAGCAGCGTTCACAGGCTGAATCACAGCGTTCACAGGCTGAATCACAGCGTTCACAGGCTGAATAACAGCAGCGTTCACAAGCTGAATCACAGCGTTCACAGGCTGAATCACAGCGTTCACAGGCTGAATCACAGCGTTCACAGGCTGAATCACAGCAGCGTTCACAGGCTGAATAACAGCAGCGTTCACAGGCTGAATCACAGCGTTCACAGGCTGAATCACAGCGTTCACAGGCTGAATCACAGCGTTCACAGGCTGAATCACAGCAGCGTTCACAGGCTGAATCACAGCGTTCACAGGCTGAATCACAGCAGCGTTCACAGGCTGAATCACAGCGTTCACAGGCTGAATCACAGCGTTCACAGGCTGAATAACAGCAGCGTTCACAAGCTGAATCACAGCGTTCACAGGCTGAATCACAGCGTTCACAGGCTGAATCACAGCGTTCACAGGCTGAATCACAGCAGCGTTCACAGGCTGAATAACAGCAGCGTTCACAGGCTGAATCACAGCGTTCACAGGCTGAATCACAGCGTTCACAGGCTGAATCACAGCAGCGTTCACAGGCTGAATCACAGCAGCGTTCACAGGCTGAATCACAGCGTTCACAGGCTGAATCACAGCAGCGTTCACAGGCTGAATCACAGCGTTCACAGGCTGAATCACAGCGTTCACAGGCTGAATCACAGCAGCGTTCACAAGCTGAATCACAGCGTTCACAGGCTGAATCACAGCGTTCACAGGCTGAATCACAGCAGCGTTCACAAGCTGAATCATAGCAATCACAGGCTGAATCACAGCAGCGTTCACAGGCTGAATCACAGCGTTCACAGGCTGAATCACAGCAGCGTTCACAGGCTGAATCACAGCGTTCACAGGCTGAATCACAGCAGCGTTCACAGGCTGAATCACAGCGTTCACAGGCTGAATCACAGCAGCGTTCACAGGCTGAATCACAGCGTTCACAGGCTGAATCACAGCAGTGTTCACAGGCTGAATCACAGCAGCGTTCACAGGCTGAATCATAGCAATCACAGGCTGAATCACAGCGGCGTTCACAGGCTGAATAACAGCGTTCACAGGCTGAATAACAGCGTTCACAGGCTGAATCACAGCATTCACAGGCTGAATCTCAGCAGCGTTCACAGGCTGAATCACAGCAGCGTTCACAGGCTGAATCACAGCGTTCACAGGCTGAATCACAGCGGCGTTCACAGGCTGAATCACAGCGGCGTTCACAGGCTGAATAACAGCGTTCACAGGCTGAATAACAGCGTTCACAGGCTGAATCACAGCAGCGTTCACAGGCTGAATCACAGCAGCGTTCACAGGCTGAATCACAGCGTTCACAGGCTGAATAACAGCGTTCACAGGCTGAATCACAGCAGCGTTCACAGGCTGAATCACAGCGTTCACAGGCTGAATCACAGCAGCGTTCACAGGCTGAATCACAGCGTTCACAGGCTGAATCACAGCAGCGTTCACAGGCTGAATCACAGCAGCGTTCACAGGCTGAATCACAGCAGCGTTCACAGGCTGAATAACAGCGTTCACAGGCTGAATCACAGCAGCGTTCACAGGCTGAATCACAGCGTTCACAGGCTGAATCACAGCAGCGTTCACAGGCTGAATAACAGCGTTCACAGGCTGAATCACAGCAGCGTTCACAGGCTGAATCACAGCGTTCACAGGCTGAATCACAGCAGCGTTCACAGGCTGAATCACAGCAGCGTTCACAGGCTGAATCACAGCGTTCACAGGCTGAATAACAGCGTTCACAGGCTGAATCACAGCAGCGTTCACAGGCTGAATAACAGCGGCGTTCACAGGCTGAATAACAGCAGCGTTCACAGGCTGAATCACAGCAGCGTTCACAGGCTGAATAACAGCAGCGTTCACAGGCTGAATCACAGCAGTGTTCACAGGCTGAATCACAGCAGCGTTCACAGGCTGAATAACAGCGTTCACAGGCTGAATCACAGCAGCGTTCACAGGCTGAATAACAGCGTTCACAGGCTGAATCACAGCAGTGTTCACAGGCTGAATCACAGCGTTCACAGGCTGAATCACAGCAGCGTTAACAGGCTGAATCACAGCAGTGTTAACAGGCTGAATCACAGCAGCGTTCACAGGCTGAATAACAGCGTTCACAGGCTGAATAACAGCGTTCACAGGCTGAATCACAGCGTTCACAGGCTGAATAACAGCGTTCACAGGCTGAATCACAGCAGCGTTCACAGGCTGAATCACAGCGTTCACAGGCTGAATCACAGCAGCGTTCACAGGCTGAATCACAGCGTTACATTAACGGAATAAGACGGAACATTAACACCTCTTGTCCTGCACCCCCACGATAAAGCAACTACTGCCTTCTCCAAACCCCCCACAGGCTATCTGAGACTGACTTAAAACAAAGAGTTTGCAATTCACACTAGACTTTTCTAGACATTAGCAATAGGCTATTCAAGTGTTGATAATGAAGGAATTAAATAATTTACAGCAATACCCCCGCCCTCCTCTAAATCACCCAATAATTCTGCCTGGTATGCTTGCATTAATGACATTGTGTGCAAACATGGATGGTAATGCAGGAGCCTTCAGAGAAGATGCCGTTGCTGGAGAGAGATAGCTCGCAAGCGTCTCCTCCACCTTCGGCATCTCCCCATAACCATGCTCTTTATAACTGTGTATAGTGGAGTAGTGGGATGTTTGTGCAGTATAAACTCTGTACGATACTGGTTTCCCCCACGATCTCGACACCTCGGTGTGGAGATCGGGGAAAAACGGAAGGCTTCTGCACTGAGGCTGTGCACGAGATGGCAGGAAACGCTCGTCGAGCTTGCTTTTCGAACGAACGCCCTGCCTATCTTCTGGCCACTCAACAGATAATCGCTCGACAGCTCTAGTGATAACATCAAGCAATTCTTCAAACGCATGAGACTGAGTTGGCGAATCCTCAGACTCAGCGTCAATACTAACAACGTCCAACTCCTCAGAGCTGGACAATTGCAGTATTGGTGCCTCCATCGGAGGGGAAGAAACCGCAACGCGTGCTTCCACACCCTGATGAGAGGCACTGGATCTATCAGAAGGAGGCTGAGATAAGGCAGAGCCCGTCTCAACATCCACTGATAGATCCATTTGCGAACCCCAGGTCTGAGATCGACGCCGTGCCTCGGCAGCAGCGGGACCAGAGCCCTGGGGAACGCGATCCTGGTAAAATAAAGCCAGGCGGGATCTGAGCGTACGCATAGGAAGCGCGTCGCAATGCTCACAGCCAGCACCCTCGAGTGCTGACTGGGCATGCTCTTCACCCAAACAGACAACACAAAGAGTGTGAGTGTCCCCACCCGTTAAATAACGCGGGCAGGGGTGAACACACACTCTAAACTGCTGCTGCTTACTCGCCATACTGAATATATATAATACAATATAGACAGACAACACCAAATAACGTGGACAGATTCACACAGAGCGCAACTGAAGACTCAGAAAGCTTTCGTTTTCTGTTTCGGGCCGGCTTTTATAGCTTCCTGGTACGTGACGTCACCCGCCTCTGACGTTCCGCCACACCATTGGACTGATTTTACATGTGCTTCAAGACGTCATCACGCAAAGCGTTCCCCATAGCGTCAATCTCGACGCAACGCGAGTTCCCTTGAAAGGGAACTACAGAGTAGCCTATTAAGTTATTTTAGCTGTTAAGAGAAACATAAATCCAAATGAACGCGCCGCCGCGTTTGTCGAACACTAATTCAACATGCCAGAATAAAACCTGGCTTTAGAACAATGCATAGCGCCACTCGGCATGGTGTGCCAAAACACTTAATTAAAAACTTCAACATTTCATTCAAAACAATCTCAAAACGCTTTGTGACATTTTGAAAAGCCGTGCATGCATTACTGCCACTGGAACCATGAACGTAACAGAATACTGGTTCTGATTTTATTGTTTGTGTTTAAACGTGCCTGTTGCATATCTTTATTTTATATATTTTATGTGGTCTATTGAATTAGCATTATATTTTTTTTTTAACAGAACTGCTTTTGAAATTACGATTGGAATTATTATAGGCTACAGAAGTAAAGTCATTGTATAATATTTATTCCTTAGTGTAAAATGGAAATGCGTGGTAATTTTATTTAATAAATATGAGCAAAAAACTATGGTGTAACAGAGTTGTAGAACCAGACAAATCTCTCTGCATCAATAATAGGCTATATATGCACAATATCCCTTTGCGCCACCTGGCGGTCATTTCGCGAATGACTTTGAAATGCGACTGGTTTATTTTCGCTGCGGTAGATTTGCCGCGGTGGCTGGCGCGGCGGTAATAGGCATTCTGGTTGGTTACCATCTTTACGTATGACTCGACTGTGATTTAATCAGAAGACTGGAGGTTCTAACCAATGAGTGGAGAATCCATGAGCATCAAACACACACACCCGAACACACACCGCATCTGAACCACTTCCTGACATGGTTAACCTCTGCAAGATAACTAACCTAGTACTAGTTACCAATAACCACACACACACAGACACACAGACACACACACACACACACACACACACACACACACACACACACACACACACACACACACACACACATACACACACTGGTGAGACCCAGCATCTATAGCTGTTGAGCGTCACAGGCTGTTGCCGGGAGAGAAGAGCCTGTTGCCTGGTAACCGTGACAGGCAGGCTGGAGGAATGATGGCACGGGTACCATCACCACGGCAACACTGGTTAAGAAAAGATGTACCTTACAGCAGAGAGAGAGAAACATAATCCTGCCTCTGTTTCTCATGTTTATATTCACAAGATTTCGGTTTCTGAAAAAAAGTCTCTTTTGATAAAAAATACAGTAAAAACAGTGAAATATTATTCCAATGTAAATCAGCTGTTTTCTATGTGAATATATAGTCAACTGTAATTTATTCCAGTGAGCAAAGCTGAATTTTCAGCATCACTCCAGTCTTCAGTGTCACATGATCCTTCAGAAATCATGTGTGTGTGTGTGTGTGTGTGTGTGTGTGTGTGTGTGTGTGTGTGTGTGTGTGTGTGTGTGTGTGTGTGTGTGTGTGTGTGTGTGTGTGTGTGTGTGTGTGTGTGTGTGTGTGTTTCGACAGACAGAGATGGACAGAGTTTGTTCTTTCTCCTCAGACGTGACAATGTTAATATTGAGGATCCATCGCCTCAAACTCACATTGGTGTGTGTGTTTCACCCTGATGCCCTTTAATGTACGACTGACCGCAGGTCCTGCTGCTTTTCCTGATCCGCTCCGGGTGTTAATCCCACCTCTGGATGCTGAGAGTGTCAACGCTTAATTCCCATAATCCCCTTAACACAACAACACTCCACTTTCTCTTGTTTTCACGCCTGCAACCCGTCCGTCTGCAATCCATCTCCAGAATGATCTCATTATTTTCTGGGGAATATCTGGAACAGAAGTCATTGTTCCCGCAGGATGGACAGGTTGTTTACAGACTGTTTTATATTTCTGGTTGAGTGTCAGAATGCAGATAAATGTCACACATCTCGCTCACAGATATTTTCTGTCTGTCCGGCGTTTCATTAAACGTTTGGCTTTCCATGCGAATGTGAAAAAATGCTTTTCAATTTCAGATCAGAAAGCAATTTGTGCTTGAGAAAATGGAGGCGGGTGATGGTGGCGTCGTGTCAGAGTGTGATTATCTGTCAGACGCTAAACACCCGGAAAACCATCAGCTCCGCAGCACAAACCGCTTTACACACACATGCAGAAATGAACACAGTTTAACTAACCTACTAGTTAACCCTGCCAGGATCATGAATTATGTGCTGATGTAAAAAATAAATGCAATGAACAATTTAATTCAGTTTTGTTCATGTCCCACAGTGTAAGCTTATGTTATTCTTTTATTTTTTTACTTTACAAATTGTATATAAAAATGTAATTGTATATAATATAATTATATATATTTGTAAAATAAAATAGACCCATATAATTTAATCTAATGCTGTGAATATAATATAATAACATAAAATAACTTTTCCGAATTCAGTGTATAGTGCAACAGCAAAGAGCTTGTTTTAGACATGTCAAGCTGTGATACCGAACAGAACCACAAGGAGACACCAAAACAACCCAAACCCAACCGCCTCGACATGACTGCATATACTACAGTACATGGATCCATTCAGAATTACTAAACATTATCCTGAATGTGTGTGGAAACAACACGATTGTATATACTATGACGGACTCACACGTGCTTACTGTATAACTCGTGACAGCAGTCGTCTTTACCTTGATTACAATCCTTATTTATTAGAACTTTATTAGCGAGACACTGGTTTGCTTCATCCAGCCGAGAAACATAGTCTGCATATAATCTGGATTTTGGCTTTTATAGCGGTGTTCCGATGCGTGAGGACTCAAGCTCTTGTTTTGGACCAAGTGGCAACATTCCTCTCTCTTTCGTGAATCCAACACTGAAGAGACTTAAACTGCATAATTATAAAGTTCTGCATAATTAAGGGCGTGACCACTTGAGTGACAGGTGATGTCACTACTAGCTGCTTGTCTGCTGTCTGTTAGTGTCACGTCACCTCAGCTAATCCGCCTCGCTGCACATTATCCGGGAGTGATCCAAGATGGCGACGGCCGGCTCCGCCCACTTTGGGCTTCAGAAACGCTCTTCAGAAACACTACGGGTGACGTCAGGTACACTACGAACATATTATATACAGTCTATTGTTTGAAGGCATTCACTTACTGGATAATTGGCCTGAAACCCTTCCTGGAGTTCAGCGGCTTGAAATGATCTGATCACAAACAGAGATGTGAGATCAGGTTAAACGGGCGGAACAGAAACATCTGCCTACCAGGGTTACAGGTGTGTGTGCCATAGTGGATACTCAATGTGAGAAACTCACGACTTCTAACGTAAATGACGTTAATGACGCAATTTCACATGCTTCATTAAGTGTTTTTGCATTATTTGTGTTCAATTGTTGTAATGCGTTAAGGATTTTGAATTATACACATGCGTTAACGCATATGTTGGTGTGTTTGGGGTACATTAGTGCTCATCTACCCTGTTCATAACATTCATTCCCCCTACAGAAATGCAGTAATTACAATTTCTCTCTCCTCGTATTCTGGCGTCTTCATGTCAGGCCGGAGACATCAGGACACTCCGAGGAAAGCCGAGTTCTCCGTTCTGCGTGCGGATGTTGCCTGAGCTTCTAATTTGAGGGACGTTATTAATGCGCTGAAATACAGATCTAATCATTTGCTCTGCTGGTTATAACGCAGCCGCTCGGATACAGACGGCAATTTGAGCAAAGACAGATTGTGATTGAGCTAATCAAACTCCGCAGTGATGCTGAAAGATGCCTGGAGAGATGAGAGATGAGAGAGGGAGAGAGAGAGAGAGAGAGAAGGAGAGAGAAGGAGAGAGAGAGAGAGAGAGAGAGAGGGGGGGAGAGAGAGAGAGAGAGAGAGAAGGAGAGAGAGAGAGAGAGAGAGAGAGAGAGAGAGAGAGAGAGAGGGAGAGAGAGAGAGAGAGAGAGAGAGAGAGAGAGAGAGAGAGAGAGAGAGAGAGAGAGAGAGAGAATAGCTAACACACACACACACATATGGGGCGCCGTTTGTAAAGTGTCTCACGCTGAAAATAACAGCAACATTTTGTCACATTTAGCTTCAAACAATGTTTAAAAAACTGGTATGAATTTTTGACGGTCACTTTTTACCACATTTACAACAATATTTGTCAACTTAGAGATATTTTAAATAGTTAAATCTAAATATTAAATGTTACACCTAAATGTTAAATGTTAAATGTTAAATCTAAATGCTAAATCTAAATCTAAATGTTAAATCTAAATGTTAAATCTAAATCTAAATCTAAATGTTAAATCTAAATATTAAATCTAAATCTAAATGTTAAATCTAAATGTTAAATCTAAATCTAGATATTAAATCTAAATGTTAAATCTAAATCTAAATGTTGAATCTAAATCTAAATGTTAAATCTAAATCTAAATATTGAATCTAAATGTTTAGGGTGAAACTAAATATTTAACTAATATGCAAAATCAAAATGCCGGTAACCGGAAGTGCCAAAATAAAAGCTCGAGGAGGTCAGTGTGTGTTTATAGCATGGTTTATAGTGTCAAATAACGAATAAAAACCATCTCATCCGAGGAAATGGACTCTTGGACATGGATTATCGTGATATTAACTACCTAAAATAATAAACACATTTGGAGAAACTGTATTTGAAGAGTAGGCTAGCGTCACTTTTATGAAAAGTGCGGGACTTATGACCTGCAGCCATAATAGCAGCCACGAGGGGGCTCACTTTGACTGAATGTCATGTCATCACTCTCATCACGAAACTCTACAGTTTCTCCAAACGTGTTTATTATTTTAGGTAGTTATTATCGTTATATTATAGTTATTATTATGAGATGGTTTTTATTCGTTATTTGACACTATAAACCATGCTATAAACACACACTCGAGCTTTTATTTTGGCACTCTGGTTACCGGCATTTTGAATTTGCATATTAGTTAAATATTTAGTTTCACCCTAAACATTTAGATTCAACATTTAGATTTAGATTTAGATTTAACATTTAGATTTAGATTTAACATTTAGATTTAACATTTAGATTTAGATTTAGATTTAACATTTAGATTTAGATTTAATATTTAGATTTAACATTTAGATTTAACGTTTAGATTTAACATTTAGATTTAGATTTAACATTTAGATTTAACTTTTAGATTTAGATTTAACATTTAGATTTATATTTATATTTAACATTTAGATTTAGATTTAGATTTAACATTTAGATTTAGATTTAGCATTTAGGTGTAACATTTAATATTTAGATTTAACTATTTAAAATATCTCTAAGTTGACAAATATTGTTGTAAATGTGGTAAAAAGTGACCATCAAAAATTCATACCAGTTTTTTAAACATTGTTTGAGGCTAAATGTGACAAAATGTTGCTGTTATTTTCAGCGTGAGCCGCTTTACGAACGGCGCCCCATACACACACACACACACACGTCAAAACCTTCAAGGACTTGATCTAACGAGCAATCGCATAGCAACCCTAGCAACATCCTAGCAACAGCCTAGCAACCAGCCAGAATACCCTAGCAACTGCACTACAACACCATTTAAGGCAGAAAATGAACTTAAAAAATGTAAGTTTAAGCGATATATATATATATTACTGCTGTAAATTGATTAAAAAAATTAACTAGATTAATCACAAATTTGTTCTGTGATCAAACGAGAGGTCATGACCTGAACGATGCTTCAGTAAACTGACTGCATGATGAGAGAGTGACTGAATCTGCTCAAGCCTCAGATCGAGAACATCATAACTCGAGGAATCTAACATGAACAACTGCTATAATGAGCTATAATAGCGTATAAACAGAGCTGTCAGTCAAACGCTCTCATTATCAACAGCTAATCAATGTCATCTGTCTGTAAGATGATGTCATCTCGTCCCTCACATGTATTATTACGACAGCTCATACATCCAGCGTACAGTCGTGTGTGCTCTCACATCATCATTATTAATATTACAATCTAAGCCTTCTGTCTGCAAAAGCAGCTGTTTTAATGCTAAACACATTAGAGGATCAATGTGAAGAACATCTCTTCCCTTTAAGACAGTCAAGAGTAAACAAACACTGAGATGTTTTATAATGAACACAATTTCACTGATGCCAATTAAGAGATTAACGCTCAGCCTACAGAAACACACAATGAAATATTCATGATAATAACACAACACAAATATTTCAGTCAAATACGCCTCGTTTTTATTGTGGCTCGTCCAGACGACTGATGGAACCGCTAATGGAACGCTTTATTAAAACTTTAGACAAAATATTAAATAAATGTTTTGTATCACATTTGATGCATCAGGCTTTTATGGCTCATATATTCTGATATAGTGTTAATATGGTGGAAAAATCAGATCAGTTTGAATCAGAGACTCAAACTGAGCAAAAATATGCTGTCTGGTACAGATGCTGATGTTTAGATGACATTCTGATGCTTGTAATGTAAATGAATGAGATCTTTGTAACAGTATAGCAGAAACTGACTTCACTTTAGTTAATGTGCATCATCCGAGTATTTAAAGAAAGGAAGAAAACACACTAGCAACCACATAGCAACATGTTGGAAACTACTCAGAACTGCAGAGTTAGAGTATAGCAACACCCTGGCAACAACCTACATCACCATGGCAACCACATTGTAACACATTAAAAACTAACTAGAACAGCCGACTTAGTGCATAGCAACACCCTGGCAACAAGCTACATCACCGTGGCAACCATATAGCAACATGTTAGAAACTACTCAGAACTGCAGAGTTAGAGTATAGCAACACCCTGGCAACAACCTACATCACCATGGCAACCACATTGTAACACATTAAAAACTAACTAGAACAGCCGACTTAGTGCATAGCAACACCCTGGCAACAAGCTACATCACCGTGGCAACCATATAGCAACATGTTAGAAACTACTCAGAACAGCCGAGTTAGAGCATAGCAACACCCTGACAACAACCTACATCACTGTGGCAACCACATAGAAACATGTTAGAAACTACTCAGAACAGCCGAGTTAGAGCATAGCAACACCCTGGCAACAACCTACATCACTGTGGCAACCACATAGAAACATGTTAGAAACTACTCAGAACAGCCGAGTTAGAGCATAGCAACACCCTGGCAACAAGCTACATCACTGTGGCAACCACATAGAAACATGTTAGAAACTACTCAGAACAGCCGAGTTAGAGCATAGCAACACCCTGGCAACAACCTACATCACCGTGGCAACCATATAGAAACATGTTAGAAACTACTCAGAACAGCCGAGTTAGAGCATAGCAACACCCTGACAACAACCTACATCACTGTGGCAACCACATAGAAACATGTTAGAAACTACTCAGAACAGCCGAGTTAGAGCATAGCAACACCCTGGCTACAAGCTACATCACCATGACACCCGTTCCAAATCTGTATGACTTTCTTTCTTCTGTAAAAGAAGATATTTTGTAAAATGTTGGGAACTAAACAACATTGGACCCGATTGACTTTCACTGTATGGACAAAACACTGAGAAATTCTTCATTATATCTGCTTTTGTGTTAGTTTGGGTTTGGAAGGACATGAGGGTGAGTGAATGGTTGTGTCTGAACTATCTCTTTAAACTGGTTTAGATGTTCTCTGGCAACTGGCCAAAACCACTCTAAAACCACCAAACAGACCTGTTCCATCAGGCTAACCATAGTAGGCTCTGGTTTCAGGTCTCTGCCATCAGATCTCCCAGCATGCCTCTGGTTCAGATCTCCCAGCATGCCTCTGTTCTCGAGCCGC
>NC_138726.1:66172969-66260469 GCF_965113295.1 Leuciscus leuciscus
AGCGTTGCGTCGAAACTGACGCTATGGGGAACGCTTTGCGTGATGACGTCTTGAAGCACATGTAAAATCAGTCCAATGGTGTGGCGGAACGTCAGAGGCGGGTGACGTCACGTCCCAGGAAGCTATAAAAGCCGGCCCGAAACAGAAAACGAAAGCTTCGTAAAGTCTGAAGTCGCGCTGACAGGCATGAAGGAGATATGGCAAGGCGACGCAACGCTCGTTCCCTCTTCAGGGAACCGAGGTTACAGTCGTAACCGAGGCGTTCCATTTCAAGGGAACTCCCGTTGCGTCGAAACTGACGCTATGGGGAACGTCTATACCAACGCCTCCATAGCTACAAATGTCTGTCCTGTGTGTATCAAGTGAGCAGCACTAAGAAGACAAAACATGAGACCCTGGAGCAGAGTCTAAATCCAGAGAGTAGAACCTGACGAAGGTGTGCGGTGAGGACCAGCCTGCACCATCACAAACGTCCTGTAAAGATACTCCTGATATAAGGGCCTTAGAGGCCGCCATACTCCTAGTAGAGTGCGACCGGACAGCCAAACGAGAAGGCTGTCCAGCCGTCTCATAAGCAAGTGAGATAGCCTCAACCACCCACTTGCTCATCCTTTGCTTAGACACTGGACCTCCTTTGTTAGGGGGCCCAAAGCGAACAAACAATTGATCACTCTTACGCCACAGGGCAGCTCTGTGGACATTTGCGTCTAACGCCCGAACAGGGAAAAGCAAATGATTCGCCTCCTGGTCCGATTTCGAAAGGGAGGCGGACCTCCAAGTGCCACGAGGGAAACGAGATACCAAAGGGTCTTTCCCCACAGACATTCCACCCAAAGGAATGTGGTAAGCACCTATGGCCGCCACATAAACCTTTAAAGTGGACGGGGTTAGACCTGCAGTGAACCGGTCCTGCAGGAACTCCAGAACTGTACCAATTGGGCAGTTGACTGGATCCAACCGACGGTCACTACACAACGAAGTGAATACTCTCCACTTCAGGGCATAAAGTTTCCTCGTGGAGGGAGCTCGGGACTGTAGAATGGTCTCAGCAACCTCAGTTGAGAGACCTGACTCTATGAGCTGGGCCCCCTCAGAAGCCAAGCCCACAGGTTCCACAGTTCTGGCGGGGGTGAAATATTGAGCCCCCTGCTTGGGACAGAAGGCCCCTCCTGACAGGAAGCTCCAGAGGATGCCCGTCGAGGAGGGACACAAGATCGGGAAACCATACTCTGCCCGGCAGCGCGGGGCTATAAGAAGCAGGCAAACCCGGTCCCTGCGAACTCTCTCCAGAACTCCCGGGAGCAGAGCCACTGGGGGAAAAGCGTACAGACGTAGCCTCGGCCACGTCTGTACCATAGCATCCAGTCCCAGAGGAGCTGGATGCGTGAGGGAGACCAAAGTCCCTCCATATCAGCTCCACCACCTCGGGGTGGAGCTTCCATTCCCCGGGCCTCGGCCCCTGTCTCGACAGAGTGTCTGCTCCTATATTCTGAACCCCGGGGAGGTAGGCTGCCCTGAGTGACAGCAACTTCCCCTGGGACCACAAGAGGATATGGCGTGCCAGATTGGATAATGGGCGCGAGCGCAAACCCCCTTGGTGGTTGATATAGGCGACTACCGACGTGTTGTCCGTATGTACTAACACATGGTGTCCCCTGAGACCTGTGATAAAGCTCCTCAGAGCCCGGAAGACAGCTAACATCTCTAGGCTATAGAATGCCAGGAACGATGATGGTCCTCCCACAGACCTTGAGATGAGCGACCCTCAGGATCGCTCCCCAACCCGTGAGGGAAGCATCCGTCGTTAGCAGTTTGCGACGACAAGGGGCTCCCAGCACTGGGCCCTGGGACAGGAACCAAGGTTTCTTCCACATAACCAAGGCACGTAGGCATCGCCGCGTGACCTTGATTGTGCGAAATGGATTGCCCCTCGGGGAAAACCCTCTGGTCCTGAGCCACCACTGCAGGGGCCTCATGTGCAGTAGTCCAAAAGGTATCCCGTTGGAAGCTGCTGCCATGAGACCCAACAGTCTCTAGAACTGTTTGACAGTGAGTAGCTGGCCTAGCTTTACACTTTTCACAGCTGCAAGGATGGAATCTACACGTGGCGGTGACAGGCGCGCCTGCATCGACACTGAATCCCAAACCACGCCTAAAAAAGTGGTCCTCTGAAGTGGAGAAAGCACACTCTTCTTGGCGTTCAGCCGTAACCCCAGCTCTTTCATGTGGGCGAGAACAACATCTCGATGTTGAACCGCCAACTGATGCGACTGAGCTAAATCAACCAATCGTCGATGTAGTTCATGATGCGAATACCCTGGAGGCGCCGAGGCGCCAGAGCTGCATCCACGCATTTGGTGAAAGTGCGGGGTGATAAAGCCAGGCCGAATGGAAGAACTCGATATTGGTATGCTTTGCCCCCGAAAGCAAACCTCAGGAACTTCCAATGACAAGGACGGATGGAAATATGGAAATATGCGTCCTTGAGGTCTATCGTGACAAACCAGTCCTCGGACCTGATCTGTGACACGATTTGTCTCAATGTTAACATTTTGAACTTGAGCTGAATGAATGACTTGTTCAGAACTCGAATATCTAAAATGGGACGCAATCCCCCGTCCTTCTTTGGAACTATGAAGTACCGGCTGTAAAACCCGGTTTCCCTGTCGGAGGGAGGTACATATTCTATGGCCCCTATCTCTAACAGAGTGTTTACTTCCTGTTCCATAACCAGAACCTGCTCGGGGCCCACCACTGTGGGCAGGACCCCCATAAACCGAGTTGGGCGTTTCTAGAATTGTATCTGATACCCTTTTGCCACGGTCTGCAGGACCCAACGAGAAACATTTGACAGTAGCTTCCACGCTGTCAAAGATTCTACTAGAGGTACCAGCCTCTCGAGACTGGTTTCTGGATTGTGTTGCTGTTGAGTAGTCGGTTCGTCGCCCTGTAACGGCGCACCGGCAGGGAACGACAGAACAGACTGCTCTAGCACCCTCCTCAGAGGGGGCGGGCATCCCGAGGCCACTACGTTTCCGGGTGGACCTTGAGATATGTGCTCGCCCGAGACTGCTGCGCCCTGTAGCACCGGAGGCGGCAGGGTTGGCAGAACGGTCCCCTGAGGGCACCGAAGAGAGACGGGCACCGTGAAAAGAGGTGTTAACCGCTCTGCTTCGGGGGGACTACCCTCATTTGTCCTGAGCCCTCAGACATCAGGACTTTTTCCCAGCAGCCTTCTTGGCGGTAATAACGGTCCGCAGATCCGTTTTACCCCTCGAAGACTGCTGGGTTTGAGAGCGCCCTCCGTGTCCCCGAGCTTTTTGTGGGGGAGCACGGGAGGAAACGCTCTGTTTCTGAGTGGCACGGTGCTCAGCGCTCTTTTTAGATGAGTGAGGCTGCTCCCGCTCAGCAGCCTCAATGAAAGAACGGCGGGGGAGAAGTTTCTGAAGTGCAGCTGCCTGTTTTGAAGCTTCTTGTGATTTAGCTACAGCACTGTTAACTGCATCTCCAAATAACCCTTGAGTGGATACTGGTGCATCTAAAAGAACATGTTTTTCTTTGTCCTTTATGTCACTTAAGTTGAGCCACAGATGCCTCTCAGTGGCCACCAGGGCTGCCATAGAGCGGCCGATGGATTTAGCCGTCTCCTTGGTGGCCCTGAGAGACAAATCTGTGGCTCTACGCAATTCAGACACCGTATCAGCACTAATACCCCCGCCATCCTCAGAATCACCCAATAACTCAGCCTGGTAAGCCTGCATTATGGACATTGTATGTAAACACTCTGCAGCTTGACCGGCGGCGGCATAAGCTTTATGAACCAGGGAAGATGTCATTTTTACTGGCTTGGATGGAAGTGCAGGAGCCTTCAGAGAAGATGCCGTTGCTGGAGAGAGATAGCTCTCGAGCGTCTCTTCCACCCTCGGCATCTCCCCATAACCATGCTCTTTATAATTGTGAATGGATGAATAGTGTGATGTTTGTGCAGTATACACTCGATATGACACTGGTTTCCCCCACGATCTCGACACCTCGGTGTGGAGATCGGGGAAAAACGGAAGGCTTCTGCACTGAGGCTGTGCACGAGATGGCAGGAAACGTTCGTCGAGCTTGCTTTTCGAACGAGCGCCCTGCCTATCTACTGGCCACTCAATAGATAATCGCTCGACAGCTCTAGTGATAACATCAAGCAATTCTTCAAACGCATGAGACTGAGGTGGCGAATCCTCAGACTCAGCGTCAATACTAACAACGTCCAACTCCTCAGAGCTGGACAATTGCAGTATTGGTGCCTCCATCGGGGGGGAAGAAACCGCAATGCGTGCTTCCACACCCTGATGAGAGGCACTGGATCTATCAGAAGGAGGCTGAGATAAGGCAGAGCCCGTCTCAACATCCACTGATAGATCCATTTGCGAACCCCAGGTCTGTGATTGCCGCCGTGCCTCGGCAGCGGCGGGACCCGAGCCCTGGGGAACGCGATCGGGATTGAACCGAGCCAAGTGGGATCGGAGCGAACGCAATGGAAGCGCGTCGCAATGCACACAGTCACCACCCTCGAGTGCTGACTGGGCATGCTCCTCACCCAAACAAACAACACAAAGAGCGTGAGTATCACCTCCCATTAAATAACGCGGGCAGGGATGGACACACACTCTAAACTGCTGCTTGCTCGCCATACTGAATATATATATATATATATATGATATAGACAGACAACACCAAATATACAGACAGATTTCACACAGAGCGCAACTGAAGACTCAGAAAGCTTTCGTTTTCTGTTTCGGGCCGGCTTTTATAGCTTCCTGGTACGTGACGTCACCCGCCTCTGACGTTCCGCCACACCATTGGACTGATTTTACATGTGCTTCAAGACGTCATCACGCAAAGCGTTCCCCATAGCGTCAGTTTCGACGCAACGGCAATGTATACAATCTATCAGAACATGAGCTTTGGTGCGACTCTCAGCTGTGAAAACTACGTCATCCAACTCCAGAACATCCACTGTTTTCTGTAACTTCTCCACATTATCAGTAACTCGCTGCTCCGCTTCTGATATCCGCCACCAAACTCAGAAATGTCATTTTTTATCTCTTGAAAAGCATTCAGGACGCCTTCGCATCTGGAAGAGGAAGGTTTTCATATCAGCGAGAGCCTTCATTACCTCATTATCCTCTCACACTAGCTTAGCACTAGCTTCATTACCGTCAAGAGTCTCCTCAGTTGTATCCAGATATTTCTTTATGGTTCTTCGATTTGCCATGACGAATCAACACTCTTTGTGACCGCAGTTAAACTCGGATACTACTTAGCAGGGGTTAAATTGGGATTTATTATGTGGGGGGGGGCTCTCCCTAGGGGGGTCCGGGGGTATGCTCCCCCCGGGAATTTTCTTTTGAAAAATAAACTATTAAATGGCATTTTCTGGAGAGTTTTGTGCAAAGAAATGGAGAAATTGAGTCGTACATGATATGTGAAAAACTGCAAGGTTAAGAGCATATTTGCATTGTTGTAGTATCAACAGGTATTAGGACATTTAGCATTTACATTACTGTTAATCAGCAGTGGTGGAATGAAACGAAGTACAAATAGCCTACTTTAAGTAGAATCAATAGTGCATACTTTTGACTTTTACTTCGTTACATTTTGCAGCAATTATTATACTTTCTACTCCACTACATTTCTACAACGTTTCGTTACATTTTCTGATCAGTTTTTCCCCCTGCCAAAACAGGGATTGAAAAAAATGTCCTGTTTTCGGAGCTGATGTGGTGGTGACGCGTTCATGTAACATAAGGGTGGCGCTGCCAATAAAGCACGTAAAAGCTGTCACAAAGAACCGGCAAAAGTAATGATTATGAATATGTAAAATATAGCAAGGAGACATTTTAATTGTTTATTAATAAACAAGTGTTTTCTGTGTCAGTGCCCTGCCTGCATAGATGAAGTTGACGATGCTATCCTCGCAATCTTCGCAGTAGTGAACGCACCAGAGAGAAATGCACATTTCGGATTACACAAGCAGCGGTCTGTTTTCTTTCGTTTTGAATTGTTCTGTTTAAAAGAAGACCTTCCAAGCTTTCTATAGATATATTTATCAGGTCTGTCAGGCAAGTAGGCTCCCTTATACGCTGAGTTTCGTTTCATTTATGAGACGAGAGTCCAGTTCACTCGCCGGCGCGTCCGTGTCGTGATTATCTAAATTGTTTATATACTATATTTACGTCTTATTTATTAAATCCAGGCAATTGGTTGATTAAACATTGATTACAATTAAGATACAATTAATAAAAAACGAAATTCATTTTAAAGAAAGGCTTTGTGCTTTCTGTTTGAGGTCTCAGTGAAAGTTTTAAACAGTCTTTTAGTGCCGCTTTCATAGCGGTCCCGTCCGTAACATTGTTTTTTCCTCATATGCGAAGTGCGAACATGAAAAATAAAATAAAATGAATGTTATGTTCTGTGGAGAGCCAACCCTTCTTCATCCGGAGGGTAGTATTACTTTGGTTTGCAGTGTAATTCACAGAATATAAATATAAAACGCTTGATTACACATTGTATTACCTTGTTATGATATAGTGACCCATACAATGTGCCAAATATATTTTCCTTACCTTGTCATTCAAGGCAGGGCACTTTTTGTAGAACCAACGTTGTGCTGAACTTGACAAAATTGATCTGCTGCTGCAGCGGCGGCCAGCAGCTCGTGTTTTTGTATAATTTTTTTTTAAGGCAGTAGAAGGTTCTGGAACTTTTGCACGCTTCCACATCCCGCGCAACTACGGATCTCCCAGGAACATTCATTATTGCTGCATACATTTATCCGTGTCGGAGTTCTGAGAAGTAGCATATCTAGATGCGCATGGCATGCGCGAGCGGTGTGCGATCATGGTCGACTGACAACGAGATTAAGCAGCTGAACAAGACGTCCGTGTTCCGATTGTTCTCATCTCAGCTCCGCCGAGACAAAATAGACATGCCATTTCAAAATCTTTCATTTATAATCAGAAATATGTTTGCAAAAGCATCACTTTCATCAAATTTTATGTGACATAATTTCCAGTAGGCAACTGACTGCAAACGAGCAGGCTTATGTGCCGGGGCTGAGCCCCGGAGAGCCCCGGCCCAATTTAACCACTGCTACTTAGTCTTTAACCCTCTGAGGTCGGCAAACGCGCCCCCACGTTTTGCTGGATTTTCTTCACATTGTAGCACAATAAACTTAAATTACTCCATAATTTATGGTCATACAGAAAAAAGAAATATAAAAAAAGAATCTGTGATATTTCTACTTTTGAATGTGTCCACTTACAATCAAATCAAAACATTGTGCTTTTGTAAAATAAAGAAAATAAACAGGGTGTGCGTTCTGCCTCTCCGTCGCGGTGAACTTTTTTTTCTTGAGCACGTCTATAAACTGAAACAAAACTCAGCGAATACTTCTCACACATTTATGAGCCATATACCTTTATACACATTTAAGTGTGTTCTTTTAAATGATCGGATTCAAACTGAAAACAAATATTCTCTGTTTAAGTAATTTGTATAAAACCAACAGGATGTCCAGTATCTCAAACGCTTGCTAATTACTTTTTAATTCGACACGCCCACTCGCGCAAAAGAGATTTACATGCAAATCTCCACATGGAACGCGAACGCCCTCGTTATCTCAAACACAAAACACCAAAACACTTCACAAGTCTCTGCTTTTCGTCGAGTTTGGAAGACACGTCTGAGCTTACATTGGATTTACATCAGAAGAAGAAGAACGCGATTTGAAGACAAGAAAGATGTAAGGTAAGAAATTCTTACTTATTAGTTTATGGTATTGTTGCATAAACTTCACATTGCAGTTGAACTGTTGCTAGATATATGGTGAATATTATACTATTTAGACCCGTGTTTACTTTTAAATACTGTTTGTGGATATCTGCTCAAACAAAGATATGTATAACCATAATGTTTAATATTTTGGAGCGCGATCGCGTTTGAATGTATCATATTTTGGAGCGCGATCACATTTGAATGTATCATATTTTGGAGCGCGATCGCGTTTGAATGTATCATATTTTGGAGCGCGATCGCGTTTGAATGTATCATATTTTGGAGCGCGATCGCGTTTGAATGTATCATATTTTGGAGCGCGCTGTGGGTTTGAATGTATCATATTTTGGAGCGCGATGGTGTTTGAATGTATCATATTTTGGAGCGCGATCGCGTTTGAAAGGAAAAATGCACAAACATTAGGCTTTATGTTTTTACTATTATCTCATTTCATATCATCATAACGAATGGAAACATTTGAAGTAACATAAGATAATCAATATATTTTTCTCTAGCATTGTTACTGAAATCTTTTGGAAGATTTATAGGCTGCTAAAGGTTATTGTTATAATTATTTTATGCAGTACTGCACATAGCTTATGCCTACAAGGCACAACAAACATGGTGTTCATTATATTATATATTGTTGGAAACATTTGTGTGTGTGTGTGTGTGTATTCTGTGAATTTTAAAAAGCAATTTTAACCAGAAAAATCTAAAATGTATTCCCAAAATCATGCAGGCCTAGTTTCTCTTGATACCAGTATGTTCACTTTTTTTCTTTTCTTTCAGGGACCAGATGCAACTGAGTCCTGCTGACTTCAACATTCACATGAGTCTCTGTATATGAACATGGTAAAGTGAAAATCAAACACCTTGGAAATGAAAGGTATGTACAATGTTTTTAGGAATGGCACAAAGGTCTCTGTCTTTGGATCATTGGCTGAGTCCCAATTCGCCTACTTATACTACGACCTAAAAGTATGTACTTTTTTTGTGAGGAAAAAGTACATACTTTTGAGTGTGTAGCAAAAGAGTATGCACGTTCTGGGACATACTTCGATGACGTCAAGCAACGTAAACGAGAACGTGGTTGCCTAGTTACGCACACCGCGACTGTTAACAAAACATTTTACATTTCATTCATTCTTATATATCCAATATAATTGTATTTACTATTCCCATCTTTTTTTCCCACAATACATTTACAATGTTTTTTACCAAATTGAGGAGTGAAGCAGGGCGTCGTCGTAGATCAAACAAACGCAGGTCGTTTGTGAGGCGGCTGGTTCTGACGTTCATGTGCAAATGTGTGTAACGAAAGCTACTTATTTTCTGAGTTAAAATATTTAAAGTTTATAGTGTAACTATTGTTTAACGTATTTTATACTTAATCTTATACTTATGTATAATACTTAAAAATACCCCGATGAAAATGAACCATGCTTTTACTATAGTAAAAGTGTAGTAACCATGTTTCTTTGGTTGGACTGACTGATAAAGTTAACATTTGTACAGCCACAGTATTACTACAAATAAGTCAGACAAAAACATCAAAAGAAATACATAAAAAAGACACTTGCATGACACTCTACTAGAGCCTTTTTATTTATTGTTTTGTAGCCTGATAACCCCAATGAGGCGCTCAGTATCTTCATCGGACCCTACAAGATAAACACGGGACTTTTTTGGCACAACATAAACCCATTAATATTACGAGACAATAAAATATAACTTCAATTAGGGTTAAACATTTGAATTCTTACACTTAAAAACTGAGGGCGCATCTCCGCTGCTGCATCCGACTGCCAAGTCTACATCACCGCAAAGCTCCTCCCTCCCGCACGCAATGGGTTGTGGGCAATATTAGCCGTTAGAGTGTGCATTTATCTGCACTTCGAATTCTAACCGGAAATAGTAGACCATCCGGGTATCTTTGGAATACTCATTTTAACATACTACGATTTGGGACGTACTAATTCTAGTTTCGCATACTATTTAGGACGGATAGTATGCGAATTGGGACTCAGCATTTGTTTTCAATGTGCTCTTTTGTCTTTTGTCATTTGTTGTGTATTTTTGGATTATGTTGTGTTGTAAATAAATCCAAACAATCTAAAAGCCATTCTTTTTTAAATCTCCTCATTCTTTGTGCAAGGTTGCTCTGAATGACAGGGCCTGATAGCTCCTAATAGGGCAGTTAGGGGAGTGTCTTTGTCTTTCTCAGGTGTTAAAGGCTTACATATTCATGAGATGATCACGCCTCTTCGAATATGGCTTTGTCACACAAAACACGTCTTAGAAATTTTAAATCAATATATTGTCTTATCTGAATGAGCAGTCAGGGTGATTTTCACATAGTTTTGGAGCAAATATTCTAGGCTACGTCATACAACTTTCAAAAGTCTTGTGAAGAAATAATCAGTATGGGTTTCATGGCCTTATTTCAGTGACAATTTTTTTTGGTATTTTCACAAACCACGCATAAATGTAAAAACTAGAAATCCGGCTCGCCGCCATGTTGGATCCCCCTCAACATGCATTTATACTGGGTTTCACCATTATCCTGCCAACATTTGAGTACTTGATTTGATTCAATTCGAGAGATTGAACATCATAAGACATACATCTACAACACCAGTGAACCACAAACATGAAAACAAATCATTCAATTATTGGAATATTAACTTCAAACCTCAGGTTGACTTTAGGAGAATATTTGGTGTGACAAAGAGTTTGGGAATCCCTGTGTTTGAATATAAAAGACATGGAGGAGACTAAAGCGAGTCTTTCAGCGAGAATAAAAGCGTGTGTGTGAGCATTACTGTGGCCTTCTGGGTTCATGTTTCTCTGGCCTCTCTTCTATCTCCTGTAATTGGTTTGATGTGCTCGGTGTCACTGGTATTGTTTAGATGTCTCTGTTGAATCGACTCCAACATTAATGCCAGCTCTGGACTCCAGCAGCGAGTAATGAAACATTCAGGCTTTATAGACGTGTGTGTGTGTGTGTGTGTGTGTGTGTGTGTGTGTGTGTGTGTGTGTGTGTGTGTGTGTGTGTGTGTGTGTGTGTGTGTGTGTGTGTGTGTGTGTGTGTGAGAATCACATGCTGCGGGTCACGGTCATGCCCTGAGAAACCCACGGGACAGACAGAGGCCAGATGAGCAGAATATTCCTATTACTGTGAGAAACACTGAGACGCTGTGAACAAGAAGCTTCCTGAACACACCAAACACACACACACACAGAGCGAGAGAGTGAGTCACTGATTTAATTTCATATCTCAAATATCCCCCTACATTCTAATCAACCATGAGCCGAACAAAACCGAATTAGGCTTTTTACTGCATGTTTAATCTCATGGAAAATAAATAATGGATTAAAATAAAAAGACGCGGAGGCAGTAATTAGACGGCGGGAAACGCTGAGGGATTATTGTGTGTATTATTAGTAAATGAAATGAGTCGGTACAGCGGCGTCCTCTGACATGTGCTCGAGTCACTGCACTACTGAAACATCGAGACGTTCACTGTTTTAACTGGGGTTTCGCTTGGTCTCAGGATTATAGATTCGCTCTTTCTCTTTGCTAGAGCGTGAGATTCCTCTAACATGACTGAGGGAACTCTAAAGCTGGCAGGTTAGTCAGAAACAGGCTCGGTTCGCATGAAGAACTGCTAATGTGAAGCTGTCACACGGACCGGGTCCCGAACCCCAGACTAGAGTTCAGATGCACTGGAACTGTGGCCCGCTTCACATGAATGTCAAAGTGCACACAGTCACGCGAGTGTTTTAGCGGATGACGACGTCATTACTTTAGGCTGAACCACTCCAGCACTCAGGATAGGGTGAGAGTGTGATGCGGTTTATTGATTGACTGGAGAAATAATGTTCGGGGATTTCTGTGACACTGATGATCATCAGACCATGTTTATCTGTAGAAGCAACACATTCAGAGTCAAACAGTGTCGTCTGAGGGTTAGAAGTGTGTGTCTGTCGCTCTGAGGTCGTCTTCATCATTTACTCCCTCTCACATTCACAATCTGCTAACGAGGCAAAACAGAGACTGAATAATTAGTGACCTCTGTTTGCTCTCACAAACACACACACACACTCACACTCACACACTCACACTCACACACACACACACACACACACACACACACACACACACACACACACACACACACACACACACTCACACACACACACACACACACGTGGCTCTTGGAAATACTGTATTGGTGTGAATTATGGACGGTAAGAGACGATGTGTTGCGGTTCTCAAGATGTTTGGAGACTGCAAATACATCACACACACACACACACACTCACACTAACACACACGTCTGACTGCAAATACATCACACACACACTCACACACACACTAACACACACGTCTGACTGCAAATACAACACAGCTCACGGATGCCAGCGTCTGCCTTCCTGAGGAGGACCTGATGTCGTAAATATTAATGAGCATCTTAAGAGGAGACATGTGAAGACGAACATGCCTCAGTCCCTCAGGTGTGTGTGTGTGTGTGTCGTGTGTGTGTGACTGCAGTCAGGCAGAATAACACTCCTCTCTTAAACATGCAGATGGCATCAGGGTAAACAAGCCTAGTTTACTATTCCTCAAGCTAAACCCTGATCTCGTATCCTGAAGGACGTCTGAGGGACATTAACAAGAGCATCTGTGGCACCAGGAGCTCGATCACCAACACAATCATTACACACTATTCTTCAGAAAATCATAAACTGCATTGACTACTGAGGGCCGCATCAGTGTAACATTTTATTATTGCATACCGAAATAGTGTAAACTTTTGTTAAATGAAATGCTTAGAAACATTATAAACACTATAAAGATGTTTTTTAATTGGCGTCAGTCTAAAAATGTAATTGTATTCAGAACAGAACAGGAATGAAAAATAGAGTATGAAACAAACGTCTCGGTTACTGATCATTCAGACATTACGTCGATACTGACATATTGGGGTTTTACTTGCTAGTATTAAGAAAATGGGCCAATAAATATTGGCGAGTGAGATTTGCATGCCGAGCCACTCCTGTTGATACGGGTATATCTAAGCTGTCCAGCAACTCACTCAGGTTTATGCGGAGGAGCCGAGACAGGGATCACGGCCATTCCCTCTCATGTTCCTCATTCAGGGAACTAGGGTTACATCAGTAACCGAGATATTCCCATTCAAGTCAAGTTAAGTCACCTTTATTTATATAGCGCTTTTTACAATACAGATTGTTTCACAGCTGCTTTACAGAGATAACTGGAAAATAATGCAACAAAGTTTGTTTCTAGAGGAAAATAGTGTCATAGTCCAGCTTAAGTAAGTTCAGTGAAAATGTTATTAATTTAGTTAATTTATTAGCCGCTCTGGAGAAAACCGTGATGTCATTGTTCAGCTCAGTTCAGTTCTCATATAATGGTGTCAATGCAGGCAGATCAATAATATTGTTGAATATTAAATGTCCTCAACTAAGCAAGACAAAAGCCAAAGGCAACAGTGGCAGGAACCAAAACTCCATCAGTGACAGAATAAAAAAAATAAAAAAACTGGAAAAAAAAACTTGGGAGAAGCCAGGCTTCAGTCGCTCAGTTCTCCTCTGGCCAACGAAGGAACAGTGTATGATTATGATTCAGTATTCAGTCAGTCGCATTCGACGTTACATCAGTAATGACGTATTGGGGTCCCTATGGAAAGGGCCACAGTCACTGAACTGTGTTACGAGTGCTGGAGATGCAGATGCTGGCAAGATACAGAATGCCCTTTTGGCAACAGCCCTCATACAGTCGTAACCTACCCAGCACCCCACGTAGTGTAAGTTTTGTGTTCTCAATTCCCAATAAAAATGTTTGTTTTTTTAGCCATGACCAGTGTTGTTAACGCTGGGAAAGTGTGCCTATTCCACTGGACAGCTACGGATATGATTTAACAAAGAACTACATAGATCTCTAGACAGAGACGTAACTACTACCGACACAGAGTTGGGGAAGAACAAAATCTGCCCAGGGAGAGACACAGGTTTACAGACAGGCAAATTATACCATGGAAAAATACACATCTGGGATTACCAAGAGGGAATCACAGCGTATTGGCATCTAGCCTAGTGCAAGGGCTGACCAAGCGTGCATGCAATGAGTACTGGGCCTGGCATGGGACGTCACCACCGTGTCTGACTGCTGAAGGATGATCGGAGGAACTCGACACAACAAATATGGTGTTCTTTATATTATATATTGTTGGAAACATTTGTGTGTGTGTGTGTGTGTGTGTGTGTGTGTGTGTGTGTGTGTGTGCGTTTGATTTATATTACATTGTGGGAACCAAATGTCCCCACAAGGATAGTAAAACCTGAGATCACCTCCATTGTGGGGACCAGCCAGCGGTCCCCATGAGGGGAATGGGTAAATAAACATACTAAATTATATTTTTTTGAAAATGTAAAAATGCAGAAAGTGTTCTGTGATGGGTAGGTTTAGGGGTAGGGTTAGTGTAAGGGGACAGAATATACAGTTTGTACGGTATAAAAACCATTAAGTCTATGGGGAGTCCCCACAAAGATAGTGAACCAGACGTGTGTGTGTGTGTGTGTGTGTGTGTGTGTGTGTATTCTGTGAATTTTAAAAAGCAATTTTAACCAGAAAAATCTAAAATGTATTCCCAAAATCGTGCAGGCTTGTTTCTTTTGATACCAGTATGTTCACTTTTTTTTTTTCTTTCAGGGACCAGATGCAACTGAGTCCTGCTGACTTCAACATTCACATGAGTCTCTGTACATGAACATGGTAAAGTGAAAATCAAACACCTTGGAAATGAAAGGTATGTACAATGTTTTTAGGAATGGCACAAAGGTCTCTGTCTTTGGATCATTGTTTTCAATGTGCTCTTTTGTCATTTGTATTTTTGGATTGTGTTGTGTTGTAAATAAATCCAAACAATCTAAAAGCCATTCTTTTTTAAATCTCCTCATTCTTTGTGCAAGGTTGCTCTGAATGACAGGGCCTGATCGCTCCTAATAGGGCAGTTAGGGGAGTGTCTTTGTCTTTCTCAGGTGTTAAAAGCTTACATATTCATGAGATGATCACGCCTCTTCGAATATGGCTTTGTCACACAAAACAGTCTTAGAAATTTTAAATCAATATATTGTCTTATCTGAATGAGCAGTCAGGGTGATTTTCACATAGTTTTGGAGCAAATATTCTAGGCTATGTCATACAATTTTCAAAAGTCTTGTGAAGAAATAATCAGTATGGGTTTCATGGCCTTATTTCAGTGAGAATTTTTTTTTGTATTTTCACAAACCACGCATAAATGTCATTATCTCAAAACTACAAACTTTTACATACATGCTGCTGATATATTATTGTAGCAGAGTTTGTGCTGAATACAGTGTAATTAGACTTTAGCCATGAAAATGTCACTAGTAACAGAAAAAAACACAAATGTCAGAGCATGTCAGAACACCTCCAGGCACCTCCAGCTCAGACCTCAGAGGGTTAATTTGCAGTTTAATACGTTGCTTATACAAATAGCCTACATTTTATTTCAACATATTTCAGTCGAATTTTCCTTTCCTCAGTATAGCAATACAGTTTGCTAAAACATCATCATTCATTCACACACGCAATTTAAATTTAACTTCTGGCAAAGATGAAGTTGACGATAGGCTATTGACTCGCGATCTTCGCAGTAGGCTAGTGAACGCACCGGAGAAATGCACATTTATTAGGCTACATAGTTTTTTGTTTTGGATGGTTTTGTTTAGAACCAGCTTTCTGTAAATATATTTCACATTTTTTAGACATGTGAGGCGAGTAGGCTACGGTCTGGTTAATGATGATCTCCAGTTCAAGTACCTTATGTTGTGATTGCTAGCCTATATTTACTTTAGATCCAGGAAATTTGTTAATGAAAAATTAAGATACAATTGATACAAAACGAAATTCGTTTTAAAGAAAGGATTTGTAGTTTCTGTTTTGAGGTCTCTGTGAAAGTTTGAAAGTCTTTTAGTGGCTTTCAGAGCGCTCGCGTCCATAATGGAGAACTGTCACGTAATATTGTTTTTTCCTCATAAATGCGAACACGAAAAATAAAAGACAAAAGACTTTTAAGTAAAACTTACTCCGAAATTGTGTCCTCGGCGGAATTCGCTCTTCAAAATGCTGCCGTTCGTAGTCTGAGTTACAATCTTCCTCTGAGGAAACAACTTCCTCGCTGTCCAGAATCATCTGAAGGGCGTCTTTACTGGAGAAGCGTGCCATACTCAAAACGCGATGAACTATCAGTAAGTCTGATGAAGAAACTGTGTTTTTATGGCATTGATCGGGGGGCGTATGCGATGCATACTAGATCACCTAAACTATTAACCATTTGAATAGCGCCGGGGGCGGGGCGGCCTCAACTCATTATAGAGATAATGAGGCAGAAGGAAAAACGGTACCTCTCCTTTATGGAGGCAGATCAGTCTCAAATATAATTCACGCAAAAGACATGATTCACAAATGCGTATACAATTTCACATGCATGAAACCTAATTCACGTACACACAAAAAAATCCACGTGCGTGAAAAAGCAATTCACATGCGCAAAATAAAATTATATACTCATAAAATACATTTCACAAATGCAAAACACAATTCGTAGATATACAACTGTGCACAAAAACCTTTGAATGTTTAAAATGTACGAGTGTATCCTTGCATTTGAATGTGCAAATCGTCATTCACGTACGAATCGCCTTAGATATGTGTGTGTGTGTTTTTGAGACTTTCCTGGCAGCATAACACTCGTAACACAGAGCAGTCGTACTCTTTAGCCAATCAGATTTAAGCTTATCAATCGACCAATCAGTATCACGTGAGGGCGGGCCTACCTTCATGTTACGTCATCAGCTTTCGACTAGTTCATGGCTGAGCAGAGGTAAGTGCAGTTAATCGTTCATTTCTGTGTTTAGAAGTTAGAGATCATTTGAAGCAATAGTTTATTAACTGCTGTTTAGTCCACATGTGAATATAAACATTTATTTTTAGTATTGATGGATTTTCATGTCCTGTCCACCACACATTCAACTGATGATAATGTATGTAATGACGTGCATATATAGGAGACATGTTTTGATCTGCATATATTATGTAGTTTTATTGTTTCAGATTTCCAAGACAGATGATGTATGAAGTTGCAGACAACCAGTACTGTGGTCTTACCATTTCTACTGTAATTCTTTGAAAACAGTCATGTTGCAAGCCATCCATTTTGACAGTTGTTTCAACAAGTGGTTGAAAGTGATGCATTGTTACTGTATCCATTTGTCTCCTGCGGACTATATGTACACGCTTTAGGAATAAAGCCTTGCTATGCATGCATTATTAAATGTTCTTGTAAGAATTAAAAGATTCAGACATAGTTCAATTTGATGTACACATTTTATTAATTTGAAAGTTTCCGAATCCTTTGGGAATAAAATATATAAAATGACTTGATCATGATTAATGTTCCTGTTACATATGAAGATCATGAACTGACAGTCTAAACTGTGAAGCACAATATTCAGTACAGAGAAATATACGTCTCTTCAGGAGTTGTGAGATCCAGTCAGAGTCTACTTTGCTTTTAAGTATATAAATATAAGTGCAATACATCAAGAGAAAAGTTAAAAAATGAATTGTTCAGTCCGGTCATCAGTAGACCTCTCTGTTAGGACATATAAGATTTTTTCCTGATATTTAAAGTACTAAAACCCCTATAGTACAAGAGGTGCAGACAGAGGACGTGGGAAATTAAGTGATGGTATTTGAATAGAGTTTACTGAATAATCTTAGTCGCATAATCTTAATTGCCTCTCTATAAGTACCTTTGTCTTATCAGCATAAAATCAGATTTGCCTATTTTACTAGGCAAAGTAAAATTAATGCTTCACAATATTGTCCTGTGAGACCTTAAGATGACAATAAAAAACCTTATTTAAAAACCTTGAGATTACAATACAGCATAAGGAAATGCATGTTGAATATATTGGTAACACTCTACAATAAGGTACAATAACTAAGTTAACATTAGTTCATGTATTAAATAACCATGAGCAATACATTTGTTGCTATGTTTGTTAATCTTTGTTAACGTTAGTTAAAAATACAGCTGTTCTTTGTTAGTTTACAGTGCATTTACTAATGTTAACAAGATTTTAATGAAGTATTAGTAAATGTTAACATTAACAAAAAATAATAAAGGCTGTTCACGTGCAGTTCATTATTAGTTCATGTTAACTAATGAAACGTTTTAATAAAGTGTTACCAATTAAGACATAAATACAAGAAAAAAAGTATAAAAGAGAATAAAGAAACAACATGAATTAAGATGTTCGTGACTGCTATCCAGATGTCACACCAAAGGTGAGTAATCCTGAAAAATGCAGGGAAACAAGTGTTAATAATAATTTAACATCATACACAAATGGCAAAAAACACTGGGTGCTCATTACAATTGGTCTATTCACTATTTAAAGAACAATCTCGATGGGTATTGACCACAGATGATTGTTTTGCAATCATTAGCGTGATTGTAGCTGTGAAAGCTGTCTGTACCTTCAGCTAAAATACAACAAAACATTGAAAACAAGCATCATTCTTCTTCATTTTTGACACGATATGGGACATCTAATTACAACAACACTTGCTTACATCAGTTAATAGTTCATAAACTATTGCTTCAACTGATCTCGAACTCTTTAACTTCAGTAAACACAGAAATGAACGATTAACTGCACTTACCTCTGCTCAGCCATGAACTGGTCGAAAGTTGATGACGTAACATGTAGATAGGCCCGCCCTCACGTGATACTGATTGGTCGATTGATAAGCTTAAATCTGATTGGCTAAAGAGTACGACTGCTCTGTGTTACGAGTGTTATGCTGCCAGGAAAGTCTCAAAAACACACACACACATATCTAAGGCGATTCGTACGTGAATGACGATTTGCACATTCAAATGCAAGAATACACTCGTACATTTTAAACATTCAAAGGTTTTTGTGCACAGTGGTATATCTACGAATTGTGTTTTGCATTTGTGAAATGTATTTTATGAGTATATAATTTTATTTTGCGCATGTGAATTGCTTTTTCACGCACGTGGATTTTTTTGTGTGTACGTGAATTAGGTTTCATGCATGTGAAATTGTATACGCATTTGTGAATCATGTTTTTTGCGTGAATTATATTTGAGACTAATCTGCTTCCATACTCCTTGCTTTCAAACGGATTACATGAGTTGAAAACATTTGTTTTTTATATAAATTACTTCATTTAAAAGAAGAGATTTCAAGCTTCATAAAGACATATCTCACGTGTCTGTGTGAGAAGTATTCGGTGAGTTATTGTTCATTTTCGGACGCGTTTCAGAATGGACTACACTGACAGAGAGAAGGCAGAACTCGCTTCGTGTTTATTTTTCTTTATTTGGCAAAAAGCTCAACACTTTGTTTTTATTATGAGTATACACAAAAATAATACACATTTAACAGAATCGATTGATGTACGAAACTCCTATGAAAAATCAAAGTCAACAGAGTATTTATGAGTTTATTTTACACTGATAAAAAAAAAAAAGAGCTGGTATCGCCGGCGATACCGTAGACCTCAGGGGGTTAAGCCAGTCTGTCTGCCTCCTGACCTGAGCCCCAGATTGTCATGTTTGAGCTCTAAGACTATGTGCCATATTACTAGAGAGAAGAGCAGCACCATCCCAGGAGGGATGAATACCATCTCTTTTCAACAGGTCAGGTCTGCCCCAAAAACTTTTCCAATTGTCTATGAATTCTATATTATTTTGCGGACACCACTTAGACAACCAGCCATTGAGTGAGGACGGTCTACTAAGTATCTCATTACTCCGGCGACCAGGAAGGGGGCCAGAGCAAATTACAGTGCCTGACATCATACTTGCGAGTTCACACACCTCTTTAACGTTAATTTTAGTGATCTGCGACTGGCGGAGTCGAACATCATTTGTGCCGACGTGAATAATAATCGTAGAGAATTTAGCATTAGCCAGCACTTTAAAATTTTCTTTGATGTCAGGCGCTCTGGTTCCCGGCAAACATGTGACTATGGTGGCTGGTGTCTCTATTTTTACGTTCCGTGTAACAGAATCGCCAATAACTAGGGCACATTCAACAGGATTCACAGTGAGTGCGTTCTCGAGCCATCAGGCACTGTTTTGTGTGGATGGGCGGCCGGAGTGCGTTGAGGGTTTTCTGTTAAAACGGTGTGTGTTAGCCTAATGATCTAAGTTAATAACTAATGATCTTCGCAACGGAAGTGAATCAATCAAAACTAACTTTAGCTGGACAATAACTTTATTCTGGATCTGCTGTAAAGCCAAAACAAACTCTGTTACTGTTATTATTATCACTGTAAAGCTGCTTTGAAACAATTAATATTGTTAAAAGCGCTATATAAATTAAGGTGACTTGGCTTGACTTGACATGTCCTCGGAATGAGAGCATGAACCATCCACGAACGCTCAGACATGTGAGATAGCAATCGTGGCCATTAGATGAAGACCAGAAAAGGGCACTCGCTGCCTGTGCTTGCTCTTTTCTTTTTTAGGGAAATCTGCTGTTTTGCGCCGAGGAGTGGATCGCTGCACTTAACTGTGCAAATTCTCCATTTCTGAATGGCAAAATATTTCTGAATGCGCCCTTTCACCGGCGAGAAAGATCTCTCATACGCACACTCTTTTAGATCAGGATGAATGCACTTTTGAACAGGAGCAAGCTCTATTGCTCAGTAATTTTTACAAGTTCAGTGAGGAAAAACACAGACGAGATTAAAATTACAAAGTATGTCTGTGAAACACAAATCAATCTCCAGGGAAAAGTAGTGCTTTCAAAACTGGGCTGAAATTCAAAAGCAGGAGCGTTGGACGACGAACACCATCACATCTCGCTTCCATCACTTTGATTACCAGTATTAACTCGTGACCAACCCAAAGCAGAGAACTGAGTGATGTGAAACACACTGATGTGAGAGAAGAAACAGTTCTGAGAGGTAGATCAGTTAAATAACGAGTGTCATTGAGCTCAGAACAAATGAAACAACAACCAGTTGAGAGCAAACATACAGGCCTTTTAAATGTGTGACAGACAGTAAAATAAACTAGTCCTCATGAATAAACTAAACAGAGATAGTTCAGTCAAAAACCATCATTCTGTCATCATTTACTGTCCTTCATGTTCTTCTAAAAACCTGTTTGACTTTTTGATATTTTTATGAACATTGGGAACAAAACAACACAGACATTCAGTGAATGATATTTCCCAGAAATGAACATCATACGGGTTTGAACAATGATGACAGAACGATTGTTTCAGTTAAACAGATGAGAAAATGCTTGAGTCAATGACTAGTGATATAAAACAGACAGACTGGTTATATTACTGCATCAGAAAACCACTCAGATCAATCAATCAACGCTGAGGAACAGAGCAGATCAACACTAAACGAGTGAATAATTGCCAAACAATGAGAATGTCCACAGAACGAGAGTCTGCGCATTCTGAACACAAGCATTTCATCATGTCAACCCCAGCGAGAGCGAGACAGAAGAGCGTTACCTGTGTCTGGGAGGTCAGAGGTCTTCAGACAGCCGTACAGTAAGATGAGAGGGGGACATACAGTAAGGGTGAGCGAGAGAGAGAGAGAGAGAGAGAGAGACCCACAGATCTGATTCCTCACTAAACAAAAGAATGGAAAACGGAATGAACCATACCTTGGCTGTTTAACGTCAGGTGCGCCAGACCTTGAAGGAAAGAACAGAAACAAAAGAAAGAAATGAAAAAAGAAGAAGGTCATAAAAAGGCACGGGAAGAAATCAAGCATTGTCACAAGGTTGGACTGCAGTTTGTGACAGACATCCCGGGGCACGCGTGGATGTCAAAGATCAACTCAAAGCAAAACGGGAAAAGAAAGAAGAGAGAGAGAGAGAGAAAGAGAGAGAGAAAGAGGAAATAAAGTCTGAACCAAACAAACAAACGAACGAACGAACGAGTGAACGCTTCTTGAGTGAGGTGGGGATTGGAAAAAAAAGCATTTCATTCAGTGCAACCCCCGAAGGCCATTGCTCGCTCAAATGCTTTTTTCCCCTCTGGTCTTATGGAAACACACACACACACACACACACACACAACTGTTTGGCAGAGTTCAAGAGCATCTCGTCTGCTCTCATCTGAAGCATTCATCTACAACCGCTCCGTTCCGACTCAAACACGTCATTATACGGGCTAAACAGCTCGGTCAGCGCTAACCCACCAGCGGACCGGCTCACGGCTTCACCAGAACCCTTCTGACTGGACCACTGATGTAGTCCTTAAACACATCTACTCAAACACATCTACTCAAACACATCATTATACGGGCTAAACAGCTCGGTCAGCGCTAACCCACCAGCGGACCGGCTCATGACTTCACCAGAGCCCTTCTGACTGGACCACTGATGTAGTCCTCAAACACATCTACTCAAACACATCTACTCAACCACATCTACTCAACCACATCTACTCAAACACGTCATTATACGGGCTAAACAGCTCGGTCAGTGCTAACCCACCAGCAGACCGGCTCACGACTTCACCAGAGCCCTTCTGACTGGACCACTGATGTAGTCCTCAAACACATCTACTCAAACACGTCATTATATGGGCTAAACAGCTCGGTCAGCGCTAACCCACCAGCGGACCGGCTCATGACTTCACCAGAGCCCTTCTGACTGGACCACTGATGTAGTCCTCAAACACATCTACTCAAACACATCTACTCAACCACATCTACTCAAACACATCTACTCAAACACGTCATTATATGGGCTAAACAGCTCGGTCAGCGCTAACCCACCAGCAGACCGGCTCATGACTTCACCAGAGCCCTTCTGACTGGACCACTGATGTAGTCCTTAAACACATCTACTCAACCACATCTACTCAAACACATCTACTCAAACACGTCATTATATGGGCTAAACAGCTCGGTCAGCGCTAACCCACCAGCGGACCGGCTCACGGCTTCACCAGAGCCCTTCTGACTGGACCACTGATGTAGTCCTCAACCACATCTACTCAACCACATCTACTCAAACACATCATTATACGGGCTAAACAGCTCGGACCGGCTAACCCACCAGCGGACCGGCTCACGACTTCACCAGAACCCTTCTGACTGGACCAATGATGTAGTCCTCAAACACATCTGCTCAAACACATCTACTCAACCACATCTACTCAACCACATCTACTCAACCACATCTACTCAAACACATCTACTCAAACACATCTACTCAACCACATCTACTCAACCACATCTACTCAAACACATCTACTCAAACACTTCAGTTTCAGCTGAAATAAATATAAACATTAGATAATAGACATAAAGGCTACTACTAAAGGTTACTACTTAAAAACGTAAACTGAATGAAAATTACAAATCCTGCCTTGGCAACTAATTGAAATAAGTTAATGTAGAAGCACTAACAACCAAAGGCAAATAAATAAAAACTAAAACTCAAATAACAAATAGCCTAAATAGTTACATTTCAAAAAGTACAAACATTTATAAAAATGACAAAAGCACAAAACACAATTTGCAACAATTTACACAAGGTTGCATTAGTTAACAAACTTGTTAGTTTAGAAGTACTTCCAAAGCATTTAATATAATTTTACTAATAAATGATTGAAATCAAAAGTAAGTCTGAGCTGACATGAACTAACAATGAATGGTTATATTTCTAATAAACAATGCATTAACTAAAATTAACTAATGGACCTTGTTGTAATGTGTTAGCACAAATTACTAAAGAATTTTATGAAAAAATAAAAAAATAAAAGCTAGTTAAAAATATTAATAAAAACAATGATTGCTTATTAATGATAGTAAAATACCACTGTACAGGCCCAATGCAAACACGGCAGCGCAGGACTTATCCGAGACTCGACACCAAAACTGTTTACATATAAATGTGATCATATGATGTTTTTTGAGGATGTCCGTGTTGACATCCACCGCATTTACTATCACACATCAACAACCAATCATACGCCAGCGTTTCTCCACTCTTTTAAAGCAGTGTTGTAGTTATTTTCCTCCTCGAGATCCATTCCTGAGTCGCGACCCACCTGATGATTCTGTGAATCCAGCAAACTGGAGATGAAGTCATGAACACGTCTTCTGCAACACAAAAGGGTTTTTACATTCAACAGCTCCAGAGACGCAAGACACATCCGGTGTTCCAGACACTCACTGCATTAAGGAGAGATTACATCCAAGAGCCAATATTTCACCAGCTCTCTTCTACTCAACATACAGTACAAGTCAAAAGTAACACGCTACTGTCGCCCACAAACCCTCAACGCGCCGGCACAAACCCAGCGGGTCGAGAAGAGCTTCTCTCTGTTGGACAAGAGCTTTCTGTTTTAGCAGAGCGGTGTTGGTGGACACGAGCACAAGAGCATCACACTGAATAACAGAAAACACAGAAACGTTCATTCAGCCAGTGTGTTTTAGCTTCTCATCAAACACACACACACACACACACACACACACACACACACACACACACACACACACACACACACACACACACACACACACACACACACACACACACACACACACAGCCAAAGCAGAACTTCCTCTTCCAGTACAAATCTGACAATCCTGCCTTTGATATCTATCTATCTATCTATCTATCTATCTATCTATCTATCTATCTATCTATCTATCTATCTATCTACAGTATCTATCTACAGTATCTATCTATCTATCTATCTATCTATCTATCTATCTATCTATCTATCTATCTACAGTATCTATCTATCTATCTATCTATCTACAGTATCTATCTACAGTATCTATCTATCTATCTATCTACAGTATCTATCTATCTATCTATCTATCTATCTACAGTATCTATCTATCTATCTATCTATCTATCTGTCTGTCTGTCTGTCTGTCTGTCTGTCTGTCTGTCTGTCTATCTATCTATCTATCTTCATACAGTAGTTCTGTATCGGGTTTGATACGACACTCGGTTCAGTCCTGAACGAAGCATTACTCAAAACTCTCTCATTATTTCATTATAGATTCTTCTATGAAACACACATATGGAATATAGTGCACACCATGAATGGACTAATTATATGTTTTGTTTTTGTTTTTTGCACAGAAAAAGTAAATCGCTGGTTAGCACATCAAGGAAACCACCTTTTCTTTCACATTATATCTTGTGTTTCTAAACCTGGCTAATTAGTTATGAGCCTAATGAGCAAAATCAGAGACATAATGAGTTTATGTTCGAAAGCAACTGCTCTGGAAAACAAGAATGAAGAGAGTAGATCTCAAACACTCTTCCGTCTTTAAGATGATTCACTTGTGTAGTCTAACCTGACCATTGCTGAAGTGAATATTGCCAATAGTTTTGAGGCGTCTGCCTTTACATGAACTTTAATGACATCGCATCCCTGATCGTAGTGTTTAATATGGAGCTGCTCCACCCTTTGCATCAATAACAGCTTCAGCTCTTCTGGGAAGGCTTTCCACAAGGTTTAGGAGTGTGTTAATGGGAATGTTTGAGGATTCTTCTAGAAGCGCATTAGTGAGGTCCGGCACTGATGTTGGATGAGAAGCTCTCAGTCTCGCTCTAGTACATCCCAAAGCTGTTCTCTCGGGTTGAGCTCAGGACTATCGGCCATGGAAACCCACTCCATGAAGCTCTACGCCCTGTTCCTGAGCTGATCTGAAGGCCACAGAAGGCTGGAGGTCTGGAGCTGTTGCCTGCAGAGAGTTGAAGACGCACTGTTCCTGAGCTGATTTGAAGGCCACAGAAGGCTGGAGGTCTGGAGCTGTTGCCTGCAGAGAGTTGGAGACGCACTGTTCCTGAGCTGATCTGAAGGACACAGAAGGCTGGAGGTCTGGAGCTGTTGACTGCAGAGAGTTGGAGACGCACTATTCCTGAGCTGATCTGAAGGCCACAGAAGGCTGGAGGTCTGGAGCTGTTGACTGCAGAGAGTTGGAGACGCACTGTTCCTGAGCTGATCTGAAGGTCACAGAGGTCTGGAGGTCTGGAGCTGTTGACTGCAGAGAGTTGGAGACGTACTGTTCCTGAGCTGATCTGAAGGCCACAGAAGGCTGGAGGTCTGGAGCTGTTGACTGCAGAGAGTTGGAGACACACTGTTCCTGAGCTGATCTGAAGGCCACAGAAGGCTGGAGGTCTGGAGCTGTAGACTGCAGAGAGTTGGAGACGCACTGTTCCTGAGCTGATCTGAAGGTCACAGAAGGCTGGAGGTCTGGAGCTGTTGACTGCAGAGAGTTGGAGACGCACTGTTCCTGAGCTGATCTGAAGGACACAGAAGGCTGGAGGTCTGGAGCTGTTGACTGCAGAGAGTTGGAGACGCACTGTTCCTGAGCTGATCTGAAGGTCACAGAAGGCTGGAGGTCTGGAGCTGTAGACTGCAGAGAGTTGGAGACGCACTGTTCCTGAGCTGATCTGAAGGCCACAGAAGGCTGGAGGTCTGGAACTGTTGACTGCAGAGAGTTGGAGACGCACTGTTCCTGAGCTGATCTGAAGGCCACATAAGTCTGGAGGTCTGGAGCTGTAGACTGCAGAGAGTTGGAGACGCACTGTTCCTGAGCTGATCTGAAGGCCACAGAAGTCTGGAGGTCTGGAGCTGTTGACTGCAGAGAGTTGGAGACGCACTGTTCCTGAGCTGATCTGAAGGCCACAGAAGGCTGGAGGTCTGGAGCTGTAGACTGCAGAGAGTTGGAGACGCACTGTTCCTGAGCTGATCTGAAGGCCACAGAAGGCTGGAGGTCTGGAGCTGTAGACTGCAGAGAGTTGGAGACGCACTGTTCCTGAGCTGATCTGAAGGACACAGAAGTCTGGAGGTCTGGAGCTGTAGACTGCAGAGAGTTGGAGACGCACTGTGAGCCTCAGCATGACGCTCTGGGATTTCACTGAGCTCCTGAGAGCGACCTGTTCTTTCACAGATGTGTGTAGAAGCGTCTGGACGTCTAGTGCTTGATTTACACACCTGTGACCTTGGAAGTGATTGGAACTCCTGAATTCAATGAGTATTTCTCAATACTTTTGGCAATATGGAGTATTTAGTGCCTTCAGATTTCACACGTTTTCGAGTTCCTATGTGTGAGATAATGCGATGCATCTGTCCGAGCGTTCAGCTTTCTCTTCACCACGCTGACCTTCTCCACAACGACCTTCTCCTCATCTGAATTATTTTGCATATATCTGTAATTGCTGCATTTTGGCTGCTCTGCTTTCCTCTTCAAACTCTCCCACTTGTTTCTAGAGTAAACTCTTTCCATCAACACAACATGCAAATCATGTTTAGTTAGGATTGAAAACACAGGAAAGGTCAAATAAATTAAATACGGGTTAAATAAACGTCACTGTGAAGTGATAGAGGAAGGAAAGCCGGTTGAGTTGATTTACCGCTGATTTACTGCAGTGTTGGGTGGATGTGGGTATATAATCTAATGTGCATTATAAGATTATGCTTGGGTTTAAAAAGCTACAAAAAGACTCACTTGTTGAAAAACAAGGTAAAATCTGTCAGCACTTTGACGGCAAATGCAGAATATGTTACCCAGAGTTCCCTTTTGCCCCAATAAGGAAGCAACAGAGAGAGAGAAATAAGGTGGCGATGACAGAATATGGAAATGCAGTTCTGCTCCTGCTGTCAGACGAGTGAGAAAAAGAGCAGTAAAGCAGGCCGGAAAGTAGAACAGCCAAACAATTACCGTAAGTATGAATTATGAATTAGACTCACTTGGAGGACGGTGTCGATTATACTCTAAAATCACCATCAGTCCTCCTACGCATGATGACTCAGAGCGGCGAACAGGTGGGTGTGAAGACGAGTGCTCACTCACGGCACAGAGAGAACAAATACGAGAAATTATCAAATATCAAATAAAATGTAAAACAGAAAAATCAATATTAAATTAAATAAAAAATATGAAATAAAGTGCAAAAATATCAAATGAAATAAAATCAATATTAAATAAAAAATATGAAATAAAGTGCAAAAATATCAAATGAAATAAAATCAATATTAAATTAAAAATATTAAATAAAGTGCAAAAATATCAAATGAAATAAAATAAATATTAAATTAAAAATATTAAATAAAGTGCAAAAATATAAAATTAAAAAAAATAAAATTAAAAATGAAATTAAAAATATGAAATAAAGTGCAAAAAAATTTAATGAAAAAATAAATATGACATAAAAAATATGAAATAAAGTGCAAAAAAAATGTATATATATATATATATATATATATATATATATATATATATATATATATAATTGTTGTATAATAAAATAAACATAAAATAGATTATAAAACCAAATAAAGTGCAAAAAATATAAAATAAAATAAATATTAAATGAAATTAAAAATATGAAAAAAAGTGCAAAGATATATAACAAAAAATTAAATAAAATGTAAAATATAAAATAAAATACAAATAATTATCTAATAAAATTAACAAGATAAATTATAAAAAAAAACAATAATAAAATACATTACATAACATAAAAGATAAATATATTAAAATAAACTACACATTTTTTTTTTTTTTTACAGTTTTTGGCTTTGTATCTCGGATGTGTTAAAACTACAGAACTGTCAATGTAATGCAGTAATGCGGTATGATCAAGTATAAAAATGAAAAAAATCTAGCAAAAATAAAAATGACAGCTAAAGCATTTAATTACATTGTGTAATAAGGGCCCCTTGTCCAATCAGAGCAGTGTTTAATTCGTATGAAAATATTAGTCAGCTGACAGTGCTAGTTATAATATATAGGAGGCGCTGGAGGACGGCGAGCTCTGCTGACGGCAGATGAAGACGTTTCCCTGGACGAGGACACACACACACAAACACACTGAACTCGAGGAACGGAGCCAGTTGTAACAGGATCTGAGGAGCTGCCGTCTGATTGGCCATATGGGAGAGCGACGCGGCCAACGGCGACACGGGAGTCATCGCTTTCACACGTCTCACACACACACACACACACACACACACACACACACACACACACACACACACACACACACGTCTCACAGCCACACGCCATCAACAGATGACAGACCCTGCCATGTGCTTCACAATCAACACACTAATAATAGAGCAGAAGTGAGTCTCACACACACACACACACACACACACACACACACACACACACACACACACACACACACACACACACACACACACACACACACACGACCTTCATTACAGTGCTGTATTCATATTCATACCACAGCGGATCTCGAGCATCTTGCTAATAATTAAGACTTCAGCAAGCCAAGCGTCTGATTGGCTGGACGGATTGAGTGACAGCTGGAGAAAGACTCATCAGTTTGTCATTAAGGATATATTTAGAAACTCAAAGACTTGAACAGCTGGAGCTTCGGTCTGTCCTGAAGACGACAGAAACACACTCTCGTCCAATAGTGGCCGTGCGTTAGTAATAATGCTAAATGCTATTATTGTAAAGTGCTAGCATTGTTTCTCAGTTCAGGGCATGAAGGATGAAACACACACACACACACACACACACACACACACACACACACACACACACACACACACACACACAGATGATGTTTGCAGCTTCTACACTTCTGCAGTGTGAACCGGGAACGCTCTCCTCATGCATCATGTGACTCACAGATGCTTCTCCGTCAGCCCAGAAAACAACCATCATCGTTATAACTGTGTGTGTGTGAAAACATTCCAGCTCAGCCTCACACACACACACACACACACACACACACACACACACACACAGATAACCGAGATGATCCTAAGGTCAGAGCTGCCAACCCTAACGCATTCACCGTGAGACACGTAACTGACACTTTTCACACGCTCCACACATCCATGTTCTCACGCACAGAAGAATCCAGAAGCAGAGAGGACACGGAGACCCAGACTAGACAGAGCAGTTACTTATCATATACAATCTCAGCTCTCAGATTCTGTCAATTTTATTACGAAATTCAAACAATAAATACCGTTTTGGCGCTTGTGAATGTGACGTGACAGATCCCTAGCGCACGTGACCCGATCATCTCTAGCTAATAGTAAATAAACACGAATGAACACTGTTGAAAGATACAGTACAACTTACCGAAATGTATATTCCTCATACATAATATCGATCAATCAGTGTTTTTCATCCGCGTGAAGAGGTCAATAACACAGCTGGAGAACAATTATATCACATTTACCTCAGGAAAGCCATGTAATGAACATAATATAGGCTATAGCACATTAGCTGGCTAGAAAAAAAGAGCTATAGAGAGTATTTTGCTAAATATGTGTACTAAATTACATATTTATTATATTTTTTACTTATATCATTAAATAAAGTTTTTATATAAAAAAAAAAAAGCATTATATTTAAATTGAGTAATTTTTAACCTTAAATACCACCAGCTGACAGGGCTCTCTGTGTGTTTACAGCATTAGCTGAGATTTGTTTCTTCTTGAGAAAAATGAACGCCTATCTTGTGTACCTAATATTTATCCAAATGAGTCAATATTGAATCAAATCACAAGAATTGAACTGAACGGAAATTTGTGTCAAGCAATAATAGGCCTCGTTTACACTGTCAGTAAAATGTGACCCAATTTAGATTCTTTGCTCATATGTGACACAGATCGGATGTGTTCTATGACAGTGACAGGAAAAAATATGATACACAGTTTTCGTGTGCATATGATATGCACTTTATGGCATGTAATACGCTTGCACTCCACACCCCTAATCCTACCCAAGGGGTTTACAGTGTGTATCATATGCACACAAAACATTTTTTTTTGCCGTATAAATGGCACGAGCAATAAAATTAGAGTTAGATACGCACTTTCATGAGATCGTGTTGTATGTTCCCACCAGTCCTGAGATCTCTCTCGCACACAATACCTGAAGCATGCGCAGGCTGCAATGATGGCACTTTTCGTCCTCCTCCGTATAGAGCGTATGATGGATGCGCTCTCCTCGCCTGCGCACCGTTAATAATTAAAGCAGGTCGCGGCTGCTATCAGACGCTGGTGTTAAACTGCACAGGGAGCGAGTGTGTTTCACGGCCCTCGTGACGAGGTGTGTGTGAGGTCTGTCGTTATGAACTGCAAACCAACAGGGAAAACTGATACTGTTCAGATTTAACCATGAATCACATCTGAATGTTTTATTCACATTCATCATAGATGGATGGATGGATGGATGGATGGATGGATGGATGGATGGAAGGATGGAAGGATGGATGGATGGATGGATGGACGAATGGACGGATGGATGGATGGATGGATAGATAGATAGATCTGTATACTTGTACTGTATGAATAAATGAATAAATAAAATAATAAAATCCTCCTTTGAGTCTCTCAGGCGAAGAAAAGCAATTTGCCTCTATTGTAACAATAATTATATAATGAAATTAAAATAGCTCAGTGAATCGTTCAATGTTTCACATCCTCCTGATTAAAACAACATGTTTCCTTTGGTGTGATTCCTTGGCAGAAGTGAAGAGCGTTTGAGGAGGAGAAACGCTTATGATCTTCATAAATAAGTTCAGTCTCCATCTGTTGTCTTCAGTGTTTCTGCTAACGTAACAAATCCTGAATCTTCAGCGTTTCTGCTAACGTAACAAATCCTGAATCTTCAGCGTTTCTGCTAACGTAACAAATCCTGAATCTTCAGCGTTTCTGCTAACGTAACAAATCCTGAATCTTCAGCGTTTCTGCTAACGTAACAAATCCTGAATCTTCAGCGTTTCTGCTAACGTAACAAATCCTGAATCTTCAGCGTTTCTGCTAACGTAACGATCCTGAATCTTCAGCGTTTCTGCTAACGTATCGATCCTGAATCTTCAGCGTTTCTGCTAACGTAACGATCCTGAATCTTCAGCGTTTCTGCTAACGTAACAAATTCTGAATCTTCAGTGTTTCTGCTAACGTAACAAATCCTGAATCTTCAGCGTTTCTGCTAACGTAACAAATCCTGAATCTTCAGCGTTTCTGCTAACGTAACAAATCCTGAATCTTCTGCGTTTCTGCTAACGTAACGATCCTGAATCTTCAGCGTTTCTGCTAACGTAACGATCCTGAATCTTCAGCGTTTCTGCTAACGTAACAAATCCTGAATCTTCAGCGTTTCTGCTAACGTAACAAATCCTGAATCTTCAGCATTTCTGCTAACGTAACAATCCTGAATCTTCAGTGTTTCTGCTAACGTAACAAATCCTGAATCTGCTAACGTAACAAATCCTGAATCTTCTGCGTTTCTGCTAACGTATCGATCCTGAATCTTCAGCGTTTCTGCTAACGTAACGATCCTGAATCTTCAGCGTTTCTGCTAACGTAACGATCCTGAATCTTCAGCGTTTCTGCTAACGTAACGATCCTGAATCTTCAGCGTTTCTGCTAACGTAACGATCCTGAATCTTCAGCGTTTCTGCTAACGTAACAAATTCTGAATCTTCAGCGTTTCTGCTAACGTAACAAATCCTGAATCTTCAGCGTTTCTGCTAACGTAACGATCCTGAATCTTCAGCTTTTCTGCTAACGTAACAAATCCTGAATCTTCAGCGTTTCTGCTAACGTAACAAATCCTGAATCTTCAGCGTTTCTGCTAACGTAACAAATCCTGAATCTTCAGCGTTTCTGCTAACGTAGCAAATCCTGAATCTTCAGCGTTTCTGCTAACGTAACGATCCTGAATCTTCTGCGTTTCTGCTAACGTATCGATCCTGAATCTTCAGCGTTTCTGCTAACGTAACGATCCTGAATCTTCAGCGTTTCTGCTAACGTAACAAATCCTGAATCTTCTGCGTTTCTGCTAACGTAACAAATCCTGAATCTTTAGCGTTTCTGCTAATGTAACATTCCTGAATCTTCAGCGTTTCTGCTAATGTAACAATCCTGAATCTTCAGCGTTTCTGCTAACGTATCAATCCTGAATCTTCAGCGTTTCTGCTAACGTAACAAATCCTGAATCTTCAGCGTTTCTGCTAATGTAACATTCCTGAATCTTCAGCTTTTCTGCTAACGTAACGATCCTGAATCTTCAGCGTTTCTGCTAACGTATCAATCCTGAATCTTCAGCGTTTCTGCTAACGTAACAAATCCTGAATCTTCAGCGTTTCTGCTAACGTAACAAATCCTGAATCTTCAGCGTTTCTGCTAATGTAACATTCCTGAATCTTCAGCGTTTCTGCTAATGTAACAATCCTGAATCTTCAGCGTTTCTGCTAACGTAACAATCCTGAATCTTCAGCGTTTCTGCTAACGTAACAAATCCTGAATCTTCAGCGTTTCTGCTAATGTAACATTCCTGAATCTTCAGCGTTTCTGCTAATGTAACAATCCTGAATCTTCAGCGTTTCTGCTAATGTAACAATCCTGAATCTTCTGCGTTTCTGCTAACGTAACAAATCCTGAATCTTTAGCGTTTCTGCTAACGTAACAAATCCTGAATCTTCTGCGTTTCTGCTAACGTAACAAATCCTGAATCTTCTCCTAATGTAACATTCCTGAATCTTCAGCGTTTCTGCTAATGTAACAAATCCTGAATCTTCAGCGTTTCTGCTAATGTAACATTCCTGAATCTTCAGCGTTTCTGCTAACGTAACAAATCCTGAATCTTCAGCGTTTCTGCTAATGTAACAAATCCTGAATCTTCAGCGTTTCTGCTAATGTAACATTCCTGAATCTTCAGCGTTTCTGCTAACGTAACAAATCCTGAATCTTCAGCGTTTCTGCTAACGTAACAATCCTGAATCTTCAGCGTTTCTGCTAACGTAACAATCCTGAATCTTCAGCGTTTCTGCTAACGTAACAATCCTGAATCTTCAGCGTTTCTGCTAATGTAAAATTCCTGAATCTTCAGCGTTTCTGCTACCGTAACAAATCCTGAATCTTCTGCGTTTCTGCTAACGTAACAAATCCTGAATCTTCAGCGTTTCTGCTAACGTATCAATCCTGAATCTTCAGCGTTTCTGCTAACGTAACAAATCCTGAATCTTCAGCGTTTCTGCTAACGTAACGATCCTGAATCTTCTGCGTTTCTGCTAACGTATCGATCCTGAATCTTCAGCGTTTCTGCTAACGTAACGATCCTGAATCTTCAGCGTTTCTGCTAACGTAACAAATCCTGAATCTTCAGCGTTTCTGCTAACGTAACAAATCCTGAATCTTCTGCGTTTCGTCTAACGTAACAAATCCTGAATCTTCAGCGTTTCTGCTAATGTAACATTCCTGAATCTTCTGCGTTTCTGCTAACGTAACATTCCTGAATCTTCAGCGTTTCTGCTAATGTAACAATCCTGAATCTTCTGCGTTTCTGCTAACGTAACAATCCTGAATCTTCAGCGTTTCTGCTAACGTAACAAATCCTGAATCTTCAGCGTTTCTGCTAACGTAACATTCCTGAATCTTCAGCGTTTCTGCTAATGTAACAATCCTGAATCTTCTGCGTTTCTGCTAACGTAACAATCCTGAATCTTCAGCGTTTCTGCTAACGTAACAAATCCTGAATCTTCAGCGTTTCTGCTAACGTAACATTCCTGAATCTTCAGCGTTTCTGCTAACGTAACATTCCTGAATCTTCAGCGTTTCTGCTAATGTAACAATCCTGAATCTTCAGCGTTTCTGCTAACGTAACAAATCCTGAATCTTCTGCGTTTCTACTAACGTAACAAATCCTGAATCTTCAGCGTTTCTGCTAACGTAACAAATCCTGAATCTTCTGCGTTTCTGCTAACGTAACAAATCCTGAATCTTCTGCGTTTCTGCTAACGTAACAAATCCTGAATCTTCAGCGTTTCTGCTAATGTAACATTCCTGAATCTTCAGCGTTTCTGCTAACGTAACAATCCTGAATCTTCTGCGTTTCTGCTAACGTAACAAATCCTGAATCTTCAGCGTTTCTGCTAACGTAACATTCCTGAATCTTCAGCGTTTCTGCTAACGTAACAATCCTGAATCTTCTGCGTTTTTGCTAACGTAACAAATCCTGAATCTTCAGCGTTTCTGCTAAGGTAACATTCCTGAATCTTCAGCGTTTCTGCTAACGTAACAAATCCTGAATCTTCAGCATTTCTGCTAACGTAACAATCCTGAATCTTCAGCGTTTCTGCTAACGTAACAATCCTGAATCTTCAGCGTTTCTGCTAACGTAACAATCCTGAATCTTCAGCGTTTCTGCTAATGTAACATTCCTGAATCTTCAGCGTTTCTGCTAATGTAACAAATCCTGAATCTTCAGCGTTTCTGCTAATGTAACAAATCCTGAATCTTCAGCGTTTCTGCTAATGTAACATTCCTGAATCTTCAGCGTTTCTGCTAACGTAACAAATCCTGAATCTTCAGCATTTCTGCTAACGTAACAATCCTGAATCTTCAGCGTTTCTGCTAACGTAACAATCCTGAATCTTCAGCGTTTCTGCTAACGTAACAATCCTGAATCTTCAGCGTTTCTGCTAATGTAACATTCCTGAATCTTCAGCGTTTCTGCTAACGTTTCTGCTAACGTATCAATCCTGAATCTTCAGCGTTTCTGCTAACGTTTCTGCTAACGTAACAAATCCTGAATCTTCAGCGTTTCTGCTAACGTAACAATCCTGAATCTTCAGCGTTTCTGCTAACGTAACAATCCTGAATCTTCAGCGTTTCTGCTAATGTAACATTCCTGAATCTTCAGCGTTTCTGCTAACGTTTCTGCTAACGTAACAAATCCTGAATCTTCAGCGTTTCTGCTAACGTAACAATCCTGAATCTTCAGCGTTTCTGCTAGCGTTTCTGCTAACGTAACAAATCCTGAATCTTCAGCGTTTCTGCTAACGTATCGATCCTGAATCTTCAGCGTTTCTGCTAACGTAACAATCCTGAATCTTCAGCGTTTCTGCTAACGTTTCTGCTAACGTAACAAATCCTGAATCTTCAGCATTTCTGCTAACGTATCAATCCTGAATCTTCAGCGTTTCTGCTAACGTAACAATCCTGAATCTTCAGCGTTTCTGCTAACGTAACAAATCCTGAATCTTCAGCATTTCTGCTAACGTAACAATCCTGAATCTTCAGCGTTTCTGCTAACGTAACAATCCTGAATCTTCAGCGTTTCTGCTAACGTAACAATCCTGAATCTTCAGCGTTTCTGCTAATGTAACATTCCTGAATCTTCAGCGTTTCTGCTAACGTTTCTGCTAACGTAACAAATCCTGAATCTTCAGCGTTTCTGCTACGTAACAATCCTGAATCTTCAGCGTTTCTGCTAGCGTAACAAATCCTGAATCTTCAGCGTTTCTGCTAACGCATCGATCCTGAATCTTCAGCGTTTCTGCTAACGTAACAATCCTGAATCTTCAGCGTTTCTGCTAATGTAACATTCCTGAATCTTCAGTGTTTCTGCTAACGTTTCTGCTAACGTAACAAATCCTGAATCTTCAGCGTTTCTGCTAACGTAACAATCCTGAATCTTCAGCGTTTCTGCTAGCGTTTCTGCTAACGTAACAAATCCTGAATCTTCAGCGTTTCTGCTAACGTAACAAATCCTGAATCTTCAGCGTTTCTGCTAATGTATCGATCCTGAATCTTCAGCGTTTCTGCTAACGTAACGATCCTGAATCTTCAGCGTTTCTGCTAGCGTTTCTGTTAACGTAACAAATCCTGAATCTTCAGCGTTTCTGCTAACGTAACGATCCTGAATCTTCAGCGTTTCTGCTAACGTAACAATCCTGAATCTTCAGCGTTTCTGCTAGCGTTTCTGCTAACGTAACAAATCCTGAATCTTCAGCGTTTCTGCTAACGTAACAAATCCTGCTAACGTAACAATCCTGAATCTTCAGCGTTTCTGCTAACGTATCGATCCAGAATCTTCAGCGTTTCTGCTAACGTATCGATCCAGAATCTTCAGCGTTTCTGCTAACGAGGAAAGGAGGCAGAAGAAGGAAAGGATCTGCTAAGGAGGTCACAGGATCGTAACTGTAGAAATGTCAGCCATCACACGCTGATCTCCTCATATAATATTCATAATGCGCTGGTTATTATGACTCACGGCCTTCTTGAGCCGCTGCGATCAAACACAAATATTATATTCAGATTTAATGAGGCATTAATGAGAGTTATCTTTAGCGTCGAGAGTTTGCACGTGTGTATGAATGGACAGAATGACTGATTTCTTCTGGAAACAGCTGAAGCTTCTTCAACATCTACTCTTCCTGATTCTGAGAGTAAATGAACATCTGCTTCTTTCAGCTTTTCTGAGTGTTGAGATGATCTGAACACTAAACTCGTGTCCTTCCCATGTCCTTCCCAACTCTATCAGACTGAAAGCTACACACAGTTTTCTTGTTATGTCCTCTAAAACATTTGATGATATATAATGTAAAGTTCTTGAAAATACTTCTTTACTTACCAGAGAAGGTGACTACAATTTTTTGGTGGGTGATTAACTGGATGCAAATTAGTGAAAAATGCACTTATCGTTGGGGGAAAATATGGAGCCATGTGACCTGTGCAAGACAGGTGCCCTTGTGGGTCATGTGACCACTTTCTTTGCACTTTCATTGATTAGTATTTGAGTTCTTCTTACATGAGATAGGTTTGACCAATAAATGGGTGTCTCATTTGATTAAAAATAAACTAAAATAGACCATAGGTCCATAGAGGTTTAAGCAGCCAATCAGACTCAAAGCTCTTATATTACTGGATGCTTTTCCATGTGTGTGTGTGTGTGTGTGTGTGTGTGTGTGTGTGTGTGTGTGTGTGTGTGTGTGTGTGTGTGTGTGTGTGTGTGTGTGTGTGTGTGTGTGTGTGTGTTTAGTGCTAAAATAACACCTTCATAAGCTCTTTGTTCAGTTGTGTCTGTCTCACATCACTGAGGAACTCAAACCGCTGGCTCCGTGGAGAACTAGCGTAGCATAAACCCTGAAGCGTTTGTGTTTAATATCTCATCTAAATGATTGTACTTTAACTCTCTCGTTAGATTTGAGCTAATGAAGCTGTGCGTAATGTCCTGAACGTCTCAGCTACGAACGTCTCCATCTGAACACACACAGCAGGTGAAGCTCAACACATACAGTAATGAGAAAAGAATGCTCTCCAGCAGAGACACACACAAATCTGCTCTTCCCTCTAACTTAGCTAAAAGCAATTAGCACGCCAAATTCATGCTAAATTTAAAGGAAGACACTTGATGTTTTCAGGGAGCGATAAAGGAAACATCCATCATGCACTGCGGAAAACAATCTCTCGCAGATCGTGCGGCTCGGATTCATCAACACCAAACAGAGCGAGTTCTTGACGAGAATATTAATAACCCTGTGTGAATGGAGAACGAGCGCATCAGCGTTGGTCTGAAATGGTTCATGAAGGCGAGCCGTTCTCCGTTCGGTTTCAATCGTTCCCCCGAGGTCTACGGAGAGCTCATTATAACCTCGGTCCGGGGAAACGCAGTCCTGTGAGTGTCGTCAGTTGGAATATAAATAAAGACTTCTTCATCTGGAGGCGGGGTTTAAGCCTGTCAATCAAAGTCAAGGCCAAGGATTTAATAACGGATACAAGAGATTGATTAAACATGACAAGCTCAGAGAATATGCGTCAGAATTCAGTCTGAAGAATCACTTTGTTTAACATGACAGTACAACAGCACTCAGTGATCACAACTAAACACACACACACACACACACACACACACACACACACACACACACAAGAAGATCCGGCTCCAGTTCAGTTTATTTTTACAGCGCTTTTCACAATACATAGTTTCCAGAGGTGTAAAGAAAACCACACTTAAAGGGGACATATCATGAAAATCTGACTTTCTCTGTGTTTAACTGCTATAATCCGGTGAATCTACACAGAAAAGTGAAAAAAAAAAAACACGTAAAAACCGTACAAATATTTCTATTGTCATGTGTATTGTTATGAAATAGCATTATAATAATTTGTCGCTTATCTGAACATTACACTTTTAATGCTAATCTTTCTGATTGGCTGGTATCAAACACCATCTATCTGCCAGTGTAGCCTTGGTAACAGCCGCCAGTGCTCAGCTGTTTAGATAGCTGGCTAGTTCTGTCAAAATGGATAGATTTTTTAAAAGGAAAATCCTCCTCTATTGGTTCTTCACAGACGCGAGAGTGACATGAGAATTCTAGAATAACGGCACACTCATTTAGAAGCTTGTTCCGTGCGTCATACGTCATTACGCTATACAATGTTATGATACGTCATCGACTGCATATACGTCATTACTGCACACAGATACAACGTTACGATACGTCATCGACTGCATATACGTCATTACTGCACACAGATACAACGTTACGATACGTCATCGACTGCAGATACGTCATTACTGCACACAGATACAACGTTACGATACGTCATCGACTGCATATACGTTATTACTGCACACAGACACAACGTTACGATACGTCATTGACTGCAGATACGTCATTACTGCACACAGATACAATGTTACGATACGTCATCGACTGCAGATACGTCATTACTGCACACAGATACAACGTTACGATACGTCATCGACTGCATATACGTTATTACTGCACACAGACACAACGTTACGATACGTCATCGACTGCATATACGTCATTACTGCACACAGATACAATGTTACGATACGTCATCGACTGCATATACGTCATTACTGCACACAGACACAACGTTACGACACGTCATCGACTGCATATACGTCATTACTGCACACAGATACAACGTTACGACACGTCATCGACTGCAGATACGTCATTACTGCACACAGATACAACGTTACGATACGTCATCGACTGCATATACGTTATTACTGCACACAGACACAACGTTACGATACGTCATCGACTGCATATACGTCATTACTGCACACAGACACAACGTTACGATACGTCATCGACTGCAGATACGTCATTACGCTATACAACGTTACGATACGTCATCGACTGCAGATACGTCATTACTGCACACAGATACAACGTTACGATACGTCATCGACTGCAGATACGTCATTACTGCACACAGATACAACATTACGATACGTCATCGACTGCATATACGTCATTATTGCACACAGATACAATGTTACGATACGTCATCGACTGCAGATACGTCATTATTGCACACAGATACAACATTACGATACGTCATCGACTGCAGATACATCATTACTGCACACAGATACAAAGTTACAATATGTCATCGACTGCATATACGTCATTACTGCACACAGATACAACGTTACGATACGTCATCGACTGCATATACGTCATTACTGCACACAGATACAACGTTACGATACGTCATCGACTGCATATACGTCATTACTGCACACAGATACGTTACGATACGTCATCGACTGCAGATACGTCATTACTGCACACAGATACGTTATGATACGTCATCGACTGCAGATACATCATTACTGCACACAGATACAACGTTACGATACGTCATCGACTGCAGATACGTCATTACTGCACACAGATACAACATTACGATACGTCATCGACTGCATATACGTCATTATTGCACACAGATACAATGTTACGATACGTCATTATTGCACACAGATACAATGTTACGATACGTCATCTACTGCAGATACATCATTACTGCACACAGATACAAAGTTACAATATGTCATCGACTGCAGATACATCATTATTGCACACAGATACAACGTTACGATACGTCATCGAGTGAAGATACGTCATTACTGCACAAAGATACAATGTTACGATACGTCATCGACTGCAGATACGTCATTACTGCACACAGATACGTTACGATACGTCATCGACTGCAGATACGTCATTACTGCACACAGATACAATGTTACGATACGTCATCGACTGCATTTACGTCATTATTGCACACAGATACAACGTTACGATACGTCATCGACTGCAGATACGTCATTACTGCACACAGATACAATGTTACGATACGTCATCGACTGCAGATACGTCATTACTGCACACAGATACAACGTTACGATACGTCATCGACTGCAGATACGTCATTACTGCACACAGATACAACGTTACGATACGTCATCGACTGCAGATACGTCATTACTGCACTCAGATACAATGTTACGATACGTCATCGACTGCATATACGTCATTACTGCACACAGATGCAACGTTACGATACGTCATCGACTGCAGATACGTCATTACTGCACACAGATACAATGTTACGATACGTCATCGACTGCAGATACGTCATTATTGCACACAGATACAATGTTACGATACGTCATCGACTGCAGATACGTCATTACTGCACACAGATACAACGTTACGATACGTCATCGACTGCAGATACGTCATTACTGCACACAGATACAACGTTACGATACGTCATCGACTGCATATACGTCATTAGTGCACACAGATACGTTACGATACGTCATCGACTGCAGATACGTCATTACTGCACACAGATACGTTATGATACGTCATCGACTGCAGATACATCATTACTGCACACAGATACAACGTTACGATACGTCATCGACTGCAGATACGTCATTATTGCACACAGATACAACATTACGATACGTCATCGACTGCAGATACGTCATTAGTGCACACAGATACAACATTACGATACGTCATCGACTGCAGATACATCATTACTGCACACAGATACAACGTTACGATACGTCATCGACTGCAGATACGTCATTATTGCACACAGATACAACGTTACGATACGTCATCGACTGCAGATACGTCATTACTGCACACAGATACAACATTACGATACGTCATCGACTGCATATACGTCATTATTGCACACAGATACAATGTTACGATACGTCATTATTGCACACAGATACAATGTTACGATACGTCATCTACTGCAGATACATCATTACTGCACACAGATACAAAGTTACAATATGTCATCGACTGCAGATACATCATTATTGCACACAGATACAACGTTACGATACGTCATCGAGTGAAGATACGTCATTACTGCACAAAGATACAATGTTACGATACGTCATCGACTGCAGATACGTCATTACTGCACACAGATACGTTACGATACGTCATCGACTGCAGATACGTCATTACTGCACACAGATACAATGTTACGATACGTCATCGACTGCATTTACGTCATTATTGCACACAGATACAACGTTACGATACGTCATCGACTGCAGATACGTCATTACTGCACACAGATACAATGTTACGATACGTCATCGACTGCAGATACGTCATTACTGCACACAGATACAACGTTACGATACGTCATCGACTGCAGATACGTCATTACTGCACTCAGATACAATGTTACGATACGTCATCGACTGCAGATACGTCATTACTGCACACAGATGCAACGTTACGATACGTCATCGACTGCAGATACGTCATTACTGCACACAGATACAATGTTACGATACGTCATCGACTGCAGATACGTCATTACTGCACACAGATACAACGTTACGATACGTCATCGACTGCAGATACGTCATTACTGCACACAGATACAACGTTACGATACGTCATCGACTGCATATACGTCATTAGTGCACACAGATACAACGTTACGATACGTCATCGACTGCATATACGTCATTACTGCACTCAGATACAACGTTACGATACGTCATCGACTGCATATACGTCATTACTGCACACAGATACAATGTTACGATACGTCATCGACTGCATATACGTCATTACTGCACACAGATACAACGTTACGATACGTCATCGACTGCACATACGTCATTACTGCACACAGATACAATGTTACGATACGTCATCGACTGCATATACGTCATTACTGCACACAGATACAACGTTACGATACGTCATCGACTGCACATACGTCATTACTGCACACAGATACAACGTTACGATACGTCATCGACTGCATATACGTCATTACTGCACACAGATACAACGTTAAGATATGTCATCGACTGCAGATACGTCATAACTGCACACAGATACAACGTTACGATACGTCATCGACTGCATATACGTCATTATTGCACACAGATACAACGTTACGATACGTCATCGACTGCAGATACGTCATCACTGCACACAGATAAAATGTTACGATACGTCATCGACTGCATATACGTCATTAGTGCACACAGATACAACGTTACGATACGTCATCGACTGCATATACGTCATTACTGCACACAGATACAACGTTACGATACGTCATCGACTGCAGATACGTCATTACTGCACACAGATACAATGTTACGATACGTCATCGACTGCAGATACGTCATTATTGCTCACAGATACAATGTTACGATACGTCATCGACTGCATATACGTCATTATTGCACACAGATACAATGTTACGATACGTCATCGACTGCATATACGTCATTACTGCACACAGATACAACGTTACGATACGTCATCGACTGCAGATACGTCATAACTGCACACAGATACAACGTTACGATACGTCATCGACTGCATATACGTCATTATTGCACACAGATACAACGTTACGATACGTCATCGACTGCATATACGTCATTACTGCACTCAGATACGTTACGATACGTCATCGACTGCATATACGTCATTACTGCACTCAGATACAATGTTACGATACGTCATTGACTGCAGATACGTCATTACTGCACACAGATACAACGTTACGATACGTCATCGACTGCAGATACGTCATTACTGCATACAGATACAATGTTACGATACGTCATCGACTGCATATACGTCATTACTGCACACAGATACAACGTTACGATACGTCATCGACTGCAGATACGTCATTACTGCACACAGATACAACGTTACGATACGTCATCGACTGCATATACGTCATTACTGCACACAGATACAACGTTACGATACGTCATCGACTACATATACGTCATTATTGCACACAGATACAACGTTACGATACGTCATCGACTGCAGATACGTCATTACTGCACACAGATACAATGTTACGATACGTCATCGACTGCATATAAGTCATTATTGCACACAGATACAACGTTACGATACGTCATCGACTGCATATACGTCATTATTGCACACAGATACAACGTTACGATACGTCATCGACTGCAGATAGTCATCACTGCACACAGATACAACGTTACGATACGTCATCGACTGCAGATACGTCATTATTGCACACAGATACAACGTTACGATACGTCATCGACTGCATATACGTCATTACTGCACACAGATACAACGTTACGATACGTCATCGACTGCAGATACGTCATTACTGCACACAGATACAACGTTACAATACGTCCTCGACTGCAGATACGTCATTACTGCACACAGATACAACGTTACGATACGTCATCGACTGCATATACGTCATTACTGCACACAGATACAATGTTACGATACGTCATCGACTGCAGATACGTCATTACTGCACACAGATACAATGTTACGATACTTCATCGACTGCATATACGTCATTACTGCACACAGATACAATGTTACGATACGTCATCGACTGCATATACGTCATTACTGCACACAGATACAACGTTACGATACGTCATCGACTGCATATACGTCATTACTGCACACAGATACAATGTTACGATATGTCATCGACTGCATATACATCATTACTGCACACAGATACAATGTTACGATACGTCATCGACTGCAGATACGTCATTACTGCACACAGATACAACGTTACGATACGTCCTCGACTGCAGATACGTCATTACTGCACACAGATACAACGTTACGATACGTCATCGACTGCATATACGTCATTACTGCACACAGATACAATGTTACGATACGTCATCGACTGCATATACGTCATTACTGCACACAGATACAACGTTATGATACGTCATCGACTGCATATACGTCATTACTGCACACAGATACAATGTTACGATACGTCATCGACTGCATATACGTCATTACTGCACACAGATACAATGTTACGATACGTCATCGACTGCAGATACGTCATTACTGCACACAGATACAATGTTACGATACGTCATCGACTGCATATACGTCATTACTGCACACAGATACAACGTTACGATACGTCATCGACTGCATATACGTCATTACTGCACACAGATACAACGTTACGACACGTCATCGACTGCAGATACGTCATTACTGCACACAGATACAACGTTACGATACGTCATCGACTGCATATACGTTATTACTGCACACAGACACAACGTTACGATACGTCATCGACTGCATATACGTCATTACTGCACACAGACACAACGTTACGATACGTCATCGACTGCAGATACGTCATTACGCTATACAACGTTACGATACGTCATCGACTGCAGATACGTCATTACTGCACACAGATACAACGTTACGATACGTCATCGACTGCAGATACGTCATTACTGCACACAGATACAACATTACGATACGTCATCGACTGCATATACGTCATTATTGCACAGAGATACAATGTTACGATACGTCATCGACTGCAGATACGTCATTATTGCACACAGATACAACATTACGATACGTCATCGACTGCAGATACATCATTACTGCACACAGATACAAAGTTACAATATGTCATCGACTGCATATACGTCATTACTGCACACAGATACAACGTTACGATACGTCATCGACTGCATATACGTCATTACTGCACACAGATACAACGTTACGATACGTCATCGACTGCATATACGTCATTACTGCACACAGATACGTTACGATACGTCATCGACTGCAGATACGTCATTACTGCACACAGATACGTTATGATACGTCATCGACTGCAGATACATCATTACTGCACACAGATACAACGTTACGATACGTCATCGACTGCAGATACGTCATTACTGCACACAGATACAACATTACGATACGTCATCGACTGCATATACGTCATTATTGCACACAGATACAATGTTACGATACGTCATTATTGCACACAGATACAATGTTACGATACGTCATCGACTGCAGATACATCATTACTGCACACAGATACAAAGTTACAATATGTCATCGACTGCAGATACATCATTATTGCACACAGATACAACGTTACGATACGTCATCGAGTGAAGATACGTCATTACTGCACAAAGATACAATGTTACGATACGTCATCGACTGCAGATACGTCATTACTGCACACAGATACGTTACGATACGTCATCGACTGCAGATACGTCATTACTGCACACAGATACAATGTTACGCTACGTCATCGACTGCATTTACGTCATTATTGCACACAGATACAACGTTACGATACGTCATCGACTGCAGATACGTCATTACTGCACACAGATACAATGTTACGATACGTCATCGACTGCAGATACGTCATTACTGCACACAGATACAACGTTACGATACGTCATCGACTGCAGATACGTCATTACTGCACACAGATACAACGTTACGATACGTCATCGACTGCAGATACGTCATTACTGCACTCAGATACAATGTTACGATACGTCATCGACTGCATATACGTCATTACTGCACACAGATGCAACGTTACGATACGTCATCGACTGCAGATACGTCATTACTGCACACAGATACAATGTTACGATACGTCATCGACTGCAGATACGTCATTATTGCACACAGATACAATGTTACGATACGTCATCGACTGCAGATACGTCATTACTGCACACAGATACAACGTTACGATACGTCATCGACTGCAGATACGTCATTACTGCACACAGATACAACGTTACGATACGTCATCGACTGCATATACGTCATTAGTGCACACAGATACGTTACGATACGTCATCGACTGCAGATACGTCATTACTGCACACAGATACGTTATGATACCTCATCGACTGCAGATACATCATTACTGCACACAGATACAACGTTACGATACGTCATCGACTGCAGATACGTCATTACTGCACACAGATACAACATTACGATACGTCATCGACTGCATATACGTCATTATTGCACACAGATACAATGTTACGATACGTCATTATTGCACACAGATACAATGTTACGATACGTCATCTACTGCAGATACATCATTACTGCACACAGATACAAAGTTACAATATGTCATCGACTGCAGATACATCATTATTGCACACAGATACAACGTTACGATACGTCATCGAGTGAAGATACGTCATTACTGCACAAAGATACAATGTTACGATACGTCATCGACTGCAGATACGTCATTACTGCACACAGATACGTTACGATACGTCATCGACTGCAGATACGTCATTACTGCACACAGATACAATGTTACGATACGTCATCGACTGCATTTACGTCATTATTGCACACAGATACAACGTTACGATACGTCATCGACTGCAGATACGTCATTACTGCACACAGATACAATGTTACGATACGTCATCGACTGCAGATACGTCATTACTGCACACAGATACAACGTTACGATACGTCATCGACTGCAGATACGTCATTACTGCACTCAGATACAATGTTACGATACGTCATCGACTGCAGATACGTCATTACTGCACACAGATGCAACGTTACGATACGTCATCGACTGCAGATACGTCATTACTGCACACAGATACAATGTTACGATACGTCATCGACTGCAGATACGTCATTATTGCACACAGATACAATGTTACGATACGTCATCGACTGCAGATACGTCATTACTGCACACAGATACAACGTTACGATACGTCATCGACTGCAGATACGTCATTACTGCACACAGATACAACGTTACGATACGTCATCGACTGCATATACGTCATTAGTGCACACAGATACAACGTTACGATACGTCATCGACTGCATATACGTCATTACTGCACTCAGATACAACGTTACGATACGTCATCGACTGCATATACGTCATTACTGCACACAGATACAATGTTACGATACGTCATCGACTGCATATACGTCATTACTGCACACAGATACAACGTTACGATACGTCATCGACTGCACATACGTCATTACTGCACACAGATACAACGTTACGATACGTCATCGACTGCATTTACGTCATTACTGCACACAGATACAATGTTACGATACGTCATCGACTGCATTTACGTCATTATTGCACACAGATACGTTACGATACGTCATCGACTGCAGATACGTCATTACTGCACACAGATACAATGTTACGATACGTCATCGACTGCAGATACGTCATTACTGCACACAGATACAACGTTACGATACGTCATCGACTGCAGATACGTCATTACTGCACACAGATACAACATTACGATACGTCATCGACTGCAGATACGTCATTACTGCACTCAGATACAATGTTACGATACGTCATCGACTGCATATACGTCATTACTGCACACAGATACAATGTTACGATACGTCATCGACTGCAGATACGTCATTACTGCACTCAGATACAATGTTACGATACGTCATCGACTGCATATACGTCATTACTGCACACAGATACAATGTTACGATACGTCATCGACTGCAGATACGTCATTACTGCACACAGATACAACGTTACGATACGTCATCGACTGCAGATACGTCATTACTGCACACAGATACAACGTTACGATACGTCATCGACTGCATATACGTCATTACTGCACACAGATACAATGTTACGATACGTCATCGACTGCATATACGTCATTACTGCACACAGATACAACGTTACGATACGTCATCGACTGCACATATGTCATTACTGCACACAGATACAATGTTACGATACGTCATCGACTGCATATACGTCATTACTGCACACAGATACAACGTTACGATACGTCATCGACTGCACATACGTCATTACTGCACACAGATACAACGTTACGATACGTCATCGACTGCATATACGTCATTACTGCACACAGATACAACGTTAAGATATGTCATCGACTGCAGATACGTCATAACTGCACACAGATACAACGTTACGATACGTCATCGACTGCATATACGTCATTATTGCACACAGATACAACGTTACGATACGTCATCGACTGCAGATACGTCATCACTGCACACAGATAAAATGTTACGATACGTCATCGACTGCATATACGTCATTAGTGCACACAGATACAACGTTACGATACGTCATCGACTGCATATACGTCATTACTGCACACAGATACAACGTTACGATACGTCATCGACTGCAGATACGTCATTACTGCACACAGATACAATGTTACGATACGTCATCGACTGCAGATACGTCATTATTGCTCACAGATACAATGTTACGATACGTCATCGACTGCATATACGTCATTATTGCACACAGATACAATGTTACGATACGTCATCGACTGCATATACGTCATTACTGCACACAGATACAACGTTACGATACGTCATCGACTGCAGATACGTCATAACTGCACACAGATACAACGTTACGATACGTCATCGACTGCATATACGTCATTATTGCACACAGATACAACGTTACGATACGTCATCGACTGCATATACGTCATTACTGCACTCAGATACGTTACGATACGTCATCGACTGCATATACGTCATTACTGCACTCAGATACAATGTTACGATACGTCATTGACTGCAGATACGTCATTACTGCACACAGATACAACGTTACGATACGTCATCGACTGCAGATACGTCATTACTGCATACAGATACAATGTTACGATACGTCATCGACTGCATATACGTCATTACTGCACACAGATACAACGTTACGATACGTCATCGACTGCAGATACGTCATTACTGCACACAGATACAACGTTACGATACGTCATCGACTGCATATACGTCATTACTGCACACAGATACAACGTTACGATACGTCATCGACTACATATACGTCATTATTGCACACAGATACAACGTTACGATACGTCATCGACTGCAGATACGTCATTACTGCACACAGATACAATGTTACGATACGTCATCGACTGCATATAAGTCATTATTGCACACAGATACAACGTTACGATACGTCATCGACTGCATATACGTCATTATTGCACACAGATACAACGTTACGATACGTCATCGACTGCAGATAGTCATCACTGCACACAGATACAACGTTACGATACGTCATCGACTGCAGATACGTCATTATTGCACACAGATACAACGTTACGATACGTCATCGACTGCATATACGTCATTACTGCACACAGATACAACGTTACGATACGTCATCGACTGCAGATACGTCATTACTGCACACAGATACAACGTTACAATACGTCCTCGACTGCAGATACGTCATTACTGCACACAGATACAACGTTACGATACGTCATCGACTGCATATACGTCATTACTGCACACAGATACAATGTTACGATACGTCATCGACTGCAGATACGTCATTACTGCACACAGATACAATGTTACGATACTTCATCGACTGCATATACGTCATTACTGCACACAGATACAATGTTACGATATGTCATCGACTGCATATACGTCATTACTGCACACAGATACAATGTTACGATACGTCATCGACTGCAGATACGTCATTACTGCACACAGATACAACGTTACGATACGTCCTCGACTGCAGATACGTCATTACTGCACACAGATACAACGTTACGATACGTCATCGACTGCATATACGTCATTACTGCACACAGATACAATGTTACGATACGTCATCGACTGCATATACGTCATTACTGCACACAGATACAACGTTATGATACGTCATCGACTGCATATACGTCATTACTGCACACAGATACAATGTTACGATACGTCATCGACTGCATATACGTCATTACTGCACACAGATACAATGTTACGATACGTCATCGACTGCAGATACGTCATTACTGCACACAGATACAATGTTACGATACGTCATCGACTGCATATACGTCATTACTGCACACAGATACAACGTTACGATACGTCATCGACTGCATATACGTCATTACTGCACACAGATACAACGTTACGACACGTCATCGACTGCAGATACGTCATTACTGCACACAGATACAACGTTACGATACGTCATCGACTGCATATACGTTATTACTGCACACAGACACAACGTTACGATACGTCATCGACTGCATATACGTCATTACTGCACACAGACACAACGTTACGATACGTCATCGACTGCAGATACGTCATTACGCTATACAACGTTACGATACGTCATCGACTGCAGATACGTCATTACTGCACACAGATACAACGTTACGATACGTCATCGACTGCAGATACGTCATTACTGCACACAGATACAACATTACGATACGTCATCGACTGCATATACGTCATTATTGCACACAGATACAATGTTACGATACGTCATCGACTGCAGATACGTCATTATTGCACACAGATACAACATTACGATACGTCATCGACTGCAGATACATCATTACTGCACACAGATACAAAGTTACAATATGTCATCGACTGCATATACGTCATTACTGCACACAGATACAACGTTACGATACGTCATCGACTGCATATACGTCATTACTGCACACAGATACAACGTTACGATACGTCATCGACTGCATATACGTCATTACTGCACACAGATACGTTACGATACGTCATCGACTGCAGATACGTCATTACTGCACACAGATACGTTATGATACGTCATCGACTGCAGATACATCATTACTGCACACAGATACAACGTTACGATACGTCATCGACTGCAGATACGTCATTACTGCACACAGATACAACATTACGATACGTCATCGACTGCATATACGTCATTATTGCACACAGATACAATGTTACGATACGTCATTATTGCACACAGATACAATGTTACGATACGTCATCTACTGCAGATACATCATTACTGCACACAGATACAAAGTTACAATATGTCATCGACTGCAGATACATCATTATTGCACACAGATACAACGTTACGATACGTCATCGAGTGAAGATACGTCATTACTGCACAAAGATACAATGTTACGATACGTCATCGACTGCAGATACGTCATTACTGCACACAGATACGTTACGATACGTCATCGACTGCAGATACGTCATTACTGCACACAGATACAATGTTACGATACGTCATCGACTGCATTTACGTCATTATTGCACACAGATACAACGTTACGATACGTCATCGACTGCAGATACGTCATTACTGCACACAGATACAATGTTACGATACGTCATCGACTGCAGATACGTCATTACTGCACACAGATACAACGTTACGATACGTCATCGACTGCAGATACGTCATTACTGCACACAGATACAACGTTACGATACGTCATCGACTGCAGATACGTCATTACTGCACTCAGATACAATGTTACGATACGTCATCGACTGCATATACGTCATTACTGCACACAGATGCAACGTTACGATACGTCATCGACTGCAGATACGTCATTACTGCACACAGATACAATGTTACGATACGTCATCGACTGCAGATACGTCATTATTGCACACAGATACAATGTTACGATACGTCATCGACTGCAGATACGTCATTACTGCACACAGATACAACGTTACGATACGTCATCGACTGCAGATACGTCATTACTGCACACAGATACAACGTTACGATACGTCATCGACTGCATATACGTCATTAGTGCACACAGATACGTTACGATACGTCATCGACTGCAGATACGTCATTACTGCACACAGATACGTTATGATACCTCATCGACTGCAGATACATCATTACTGCACACAGATACAACGTTACGATACGTCATCGACTGCAGATACGTCATTACTGCACACAGATACAACATTACGATACGTCATCGACTGCATATACGTCATTATTGCACACAGATACAATGTTACGATACGTCATTATTGCACACAGATACAATGTTACGATACGTCATCTACTGCAGATACATCATTACTGCACACAGATACAAAGTTACAATATGTCATCGACTGCAGATACATCATTATTGCACACAGATACAACGTTACGATACGTCATCGAGTGAAGATACGTCATTACTGCACAAAGATACAATGTTACGATACGTCATCGACTGCAGATACGTCATTACTGCACACAGATACGTTACGATACGTCATCGACTGCAGATACGTCATTACTGCACACAGATACAATGTTACGATACGTCATCGACTGCATTTACGTCATTATTGCACACAGATACAACGTTACGATACGTCATCGACTGCAGATACGTCATTACTGCACACAGATACAATGTTACGATACGTCATCGACTGCAGATACGTCATTACTGCACACAGATACAACGTTACGATACGTCATCGACTGCAGATACGTCATTACTGCACTCAGATACAATGTTACGATACGTCATCGACTGCAGATACGTCATTACTGCACACAGATGCAACGTTACGATACGTCATCGACTGCAGATACGTCATTACTGCACACAGATACAATGTTACGATACGTCATCGACTGCAGATACGTCATTATTGCACACAGATACAATGTTACGATACGTCATCGACTGCAGATACGTCATTACTGCACACAGATACAACGTTACGATACGTCATCGACTGCAGATACGTCATTACTGCACACAGATACAACGTTACGATACGTCATCGACTGCATATACGTCATTAGTGCACACAGATACAACGTTACGATACGTCATCGACTGCATATACGTCATTACTGCACTCAGATACAACGTTACGATACGTCATCGACTGCATATACGTCATTACTGCACACAGATACAATGTTACGATACGTCATCGACTGCATATACGTCATTACTGCACACAGATACAACGTTACGATACGTCATCGACTGCACATACGTCATTACTGCACACAGATACAACGTTACGATACGTCATCGACTGCATTTACGTCATTACTGCACACAGATACAATGTTACGATACGTCATCGACTGCATTTACGTCATTATTGCACACAGATACGTTACGATACGTCATCGACTGCAGATACGTCATTACTGCACACAGATACAATGTTACGATACGTCATCGACTGCAGATACGTCATTACTGCACACAGATACAACGTTACGATACGTCATCGACTGCAGATACGTCATTACTGCACACAGATACAACATTACGATACGTCATCGACTGCAGATACGTCATTACTGCACTCAGATACAATGTTACGATACGTCATCGACTGCATATACGTCATTACTGCACACAGATACAATGTTACGATACGTCATCGACTGCAGATACGTCATTACTGCACTCAGATACAATGTTACGATACGTCATCGACTGCATATACGTCATTACTGCACACAGATACAATGTTACGATACGTCATCGACTGCAGATACGTCATTACTGCACACAGATACAACGTTACGATACGTCATCGACTGCAGATACGTCATTACTGCACACAGATACAACGTTACGATACGTCATCGACTGCATATACGTCATTAGTGCACACAGATACAACGTTACGATACGTCATCGACTGCATATACGTCATTACTGCACTCAGATACAACGTTACGATACGTCATCGACTTCATATACGTCATTACTGCACACAGATACAATGTTACGATACGTCATCGACTGCATATACGTCATTACTGCACACAGATACAACGTTACGATACGTCATCGACTGCACATACGTCATTACTGCACACAGATACAACGTTACGATACGTCATCGACTGCATATACGTCATTACTGCACACAGATACAACGTTAAGATATGTCATCGACTGCAGATACGTCATAACTGCACACAGATACAACGTTACGATACGTCATCGACTGCATATACGTCATTATTGCACACAGATACAACGTTACGATACGTCATCGACTGCAGATACGTCATCACTGCACACAGATAAAATGTTACGATACGTCATCGACTGCATATACGTCATTAGTGCACACAGATACAACGTTACGATACGTCATCGACTGCATATACGTCATTACTGCACACAGATACAACGTTACGATACGTCATCGACTGCAGATACGTCATTACTGCACACAGATACAATGTTACGATACGTCATCGACTGCAGATACGTCATTATTGCTCACAGATACAATGTTACGATACGTCATCGACTGCATATACGTCATTATTGCACACAGATACAATGTTACGATACGTCATCGACTGCATATACGTCATTACTGCACACAGATACAACGTTACGATACGTCATCGACTGCAGATACGTCATAACTGCACACAGATACAACGTTACGATACGTCATCGACTGCATATACGTCATTATTGCACACAGATACAACGTTACGATACGTCATCGACTGCATATACGTCATTACTGCACTCAGATACGTTACGATACGTCATCGACTGCATATACGTCATTACTGCACTCAGATACAATGTTACGATACGTCATTGACTGCAGATACGTCATTACTGCACACAGATACAACGTTACGATACGTCATCGACTGCAGATACGTCATTACTGCATACAGATACAATGTTACGATACGTCATCGACTGCATATACGTCATTACTGCACACAGATACAACGTTACGATACGTCATCGACTGCAGATACGTCATTACTGCACACAGATACAACGTTACGATACGTCATCGACTGCATATACGTCATTACTGCACACAGATACAACGTTACGATACGTCATCGACTACATATACGTCATTATTGCACACAGATACAACGTTACGATACGTCATCGACTGCAGATACGTCATTACTGCACACAGATACAATGTTACGATACGTCATCGACTGCATATAAGTCATTATTGCACACAGATACAACGTTACGATACGTCATCGACTGCATATACGTCATTATTGCACACAGATACAACGTTACGATACGTCATCGACTGCAGATAGTCATCACTGCACACAGATACAACGTTACGATACGTCATCGACTGCAGATACGTCATTATTGCACACAGATACAACGTTACGATACGTCATCGACTGCATATACGTCATTACTGCACACAGATACAACGTTACGATACGTCATCGACTGCAGATACGTCATTACTGCACACAGATACAACGTTACAATACGTCCTCGACTGCAGATACGTCATCACTGCACACAGATAAAATGTTACGATACGTCATCGACTGCATATACGTCATTAGTGCACACAGATACAACGTTACGATACGTCATCGACTGCATATACGTCATTACTGCACACAGATACAACGTTACGATACGTCATCGACTGCAGATACGTCATTACTGCACACAGATACAATGTTACGATACGTCATCGACTGCAGATACGTCATTATTGCTCACAGATACAATGTTACGATACGTCATCGACTGCATATACGTCATTATTGCACACAGATACAATGTTACGATACGTCATCGACTGCATATACGTCATTACTGCACACAGATACAACGTTACGATACGTCATCGACTGCAGATACGTCATAACTGCACACAGATACAACGTTACGATACGTCATCGACTGCATATACGTCATTATTGCACACAGATACAACGTTACGATACGTCATCGACTGCATATACGTCATTACTGCACTCAGATACGTTACGATACGTCATCGACTGCATATACGTCATTACTGCACTCAGATACAATGTTACGATACGTCATTGACTGCAGATACGTCATTACTGCACACAGATACAACGTTACGATACGTCATCGACTGCAGATACGTCATTACTGCATACAGATACAATGTTACGATACGTCATCGACTGCATATACGTCATTACTGCACACAGATACAACGTTACGATACGTCATCGACTGCAGATACGTCATTACTGCACACAGATACAACGTTACGATACGTCATCGACTGCATATACGTCATTACTGCACACAGATACAACGTTACGATACGTCATCGACTACATATACGTCATTATTGCACACAGATACAACGTTACGATACGTCATCGACTGCAGATACGTCATTACTGCACACAGATACAATGTTACGATACGTCATCGACTGCATATAAGTCATTATTGCACACAGATACAACGTTACGATACGTCATCGACTGCATATACGTCATTATTGCACACAGATACAACGTTACGATACGTCATCGACTGCAGATAGTCATCACTGCACACAGATACAACGTTACGATACGTCATCGACTGCATATACGTCATTACTGCACTCAGATACAACGTTACGATACGTCATCGACTTCATATACGTCATTACTGCACACAGATACAATGTTACGATACGTCATCGACTGCATATACGTCATTACTGCACACAGATACAACGTTACGATACGTCATCGACTGCACATACGTCATTACTGCACACAGATACAACGTTACGATACGTCATCGACTGCATATACGTCATTACTGCACACAGATACAACGTTAAGATATGTCATCGACTGCAGATACGTCATAACTGCACACAGATACAACGTTACGATACGTCATCGACTGCAGATACGTCATTAGTGCACACAGATACAACGTTACGATACGTCATCGACTGCATATACGTCATTACTGCACACAGATACAACGTTACGATACGTCATCGACTGCAGATACGTCATTACTGCACACAGATACAATGTTACGATACGTCATCGACTGCAGATACGTCATTATTGCTCACAGATACAATGTTACGATACGTCATCGACTGCATATACGTCATTATTGCACACAGATACAATGTTACGATACGTCATCGACTGCATATACGTCATTACTGCACACAGATACAACGTTACGATACGTCATCGACTGCATATACGTCATTATTGCACACAGATACAACGTTACGATACGTCATCGACTGCATATACGTCATTACTGCACTCAGATACGTTACGATACGTCATCGACTGCATATACGTCATTACTGCACTCAGATACAATGTTACGATACGTCATTGACTGCAGATACGTCATTACTGCACACAGATACAACGTTACGATACGTCATCGACTGCAGATACGTCATTACTGCATACAGATACAATGTTACGATACGTCATCGACTGCATATACGTCATTACTGCACACAGATACAACGTTACGATACGTCATCGACTGCAGATACGTCATTACTGCACACAGATACAACGTTACGATACGTCATCGACTGCATATACGTCATTACTGCACACAGATACAACGTTACGATACGTCATCGACTACATATACGTCATTATTGCACACAGATACAACGTTACGATACGTCATCGACTGCAGATACGTCATTACTGCACACAGATACAATGTTACGATACGTCATCGACTGCATATAAGTCATTATTGCACACAGATACAACGTTACGATACGTCATCGACTGCATATACGTCATTATTGCACACAGATACAACGTTACGATACGTCATCGACTGCAGATAGTCATCACTGCACACAGATACAACGTTACGATACGTCATCGACTGCAGATACGTCATTATTGCACACAGATACAACGTTACGATACGTCATCGACTGCATATACGTCATTACTGCACACAGATACAACGTTACGATACGTCATCGACTGCAGATACGTCATTACTGCACACAGATACAACGTTACAATACGTCCTCGACTGCAGATACGTCATCACTGCACACAGATAAAATGTTACGATACGTCATCGACTGCATATACGTCATTAGTGCACACAGATACAACGTTACGATACGTCATCGACTGCATATACGTCATTACTGCACACAGATACAACGTTACGATACGTCATCGACTGCAGATACGTCATTACTGCACACAGATACAATGTTACGATACGTCATCGACTGCAGATACGTCATTATTGCTCACAGATACAATGTTACGATACGTCATCGACTGCATATACGTCATTATTGCACACAGATACAATGTTACGATACGTCATCGACTGCATATACGTCATTACTGCACACAGATACAACGTTACGATACGTCATCGACTGCAGATACGTCATAACTGCACACAGATACAACGTTACGATACGTCATCGACTGCATATACGTCATTATTGCACACAGATACAACGTTACGATACGTCATCGACTGCATATACGTCATTACTGCACTCAGATACGTTACGATACGTCATCGACTGCATATACGTCATTACTGCACTCAGATACAATGTTACGATACGTCATTGACTGCAGATACGTCATTACTGCACACAGATACAACGTTACGATACGTCATCGACTGCAGATACGTCATTACTGCATACAGATACAATGTTACGATACGTCATCGACTGCATATACGTCATTACTGCACACAGATACAACGTTACGATACGTCATCGACTGCAGATACGTCATTACTGCACACAGATACAACGTTACGATACGTCATCGACTGCATATACGTCATTACTGCACACAGATACAACGTTACGATACGTCATCGACTACATATACGTCATTATTGCACACAGATACAACGTTACGATACGTCATCGACTGCAGATACGTCATTACTGCACACAGATACAATGTTACGATACGTCATCGACTGCATATAAGTCATTATTGCACACAGATACAACGTTACGATACGTCATCGACTGCATATACGTCATTATTGCACACAGATACAACGTTACGATACGTCATCGACTGCAGATAGTCATCACTGCACACAGATACAACGTTACGATACGTCATCGACTGCATATACGTCATTATTGCACACAGATACAACGTTACGATACGTCATCGACTGCATATACGTCATTACTGCACACAGATACAACGTTACGATACGTCATCGACTGCAGATACGTCATTACTGCACACAGATACAACGTTACAATACGTCCTCGACTGCAGATACGTCATTACTGCACACAGATACAACGTTACGATACGTCATCGACTGCATATACGTCATTACTGCACACAGATACAATGTTACGATACGTCATCGACTGCAGATACGTCATTACTGCACACAGATACAATGTTACGATACTTCATCGACTGCATATACGTCATTACTGCACACAGATACAATGTTACGATACGTCATCGACTGCATATACGTCATTACTGCACACAGATACAACGTTACGATACGTCATCGACTGCATATACGTCATTACTGCACACAGATACAATGTTACGATATGTCATCGACTGCATATACGTCATTACTGCACACAGATACAATGTTACGATACGTCATCGACTGCAGATACGTCATTACTGCACACAGATACAACGTTACGATACGTCCTCGACTGCAGATACGTCATTACTGCACACAGATACAACGTTACGATACGTCATCGACTGCATATACGTCATTACTGCACACAGATACAATGTTACGATACGTCATCGACTGCATATACGTCATTACTGCACACAGATACAACGTTATGATACGTCATCGACTGCATATACGTCATTACTGCACACAGATACAATGTTACGATACGTCATCGACTGCATATACGTCATTACTGCACACAGATACAATGTTACGATACGTCATCGACTGCAGATACGTCATTACTGCACACAGATACAATGTTACGATACGTCATCGACTGCATATACGTCATTACTGCACACAGATACAACGTTACGATACGTCATCGACTGCATATACGTCATTACTGCACACAGATACAACGTTACGATACGTCATCGACTGCAGATACGTCATTACTGCACACAGATACAACGTTACGATACGTCATCGACTGCAGATTCGTCATTACTGCACACAGATACGTTACGATACGTCATCTACTGCATATACGTCATTACTGCACACAGATACAATGTTACGATACGTCATCGACTGCATATACGTCATTACTGCACACAGATACAATGTTACGATACGTCATCGACTGCAGATACGTCATTACTGCACACAGATACAATGTTACGATACGTCATCGACTGCATATACGTCATTACTGCACACAGATACAACGTTACGATACGTCATCGACTGCAGATACGTCATTACTGCACACAGATACAACGTTATGATACGTCATCGACTGCATATACGTCATTACTGCACACAGATACAATGTTACGATACGTCATCGACTGCATATACGTCATTACTGCACACAGATACAATGTTACGATACGTCATCGACTGCAGATACGTCATAACTGCACACAGATACAACGTTACGATACGTCATCGACTGCATATACGTCATTATTGCACACAGATACAACGTTACGATACGTCATCGACTGCATATACGTCATTACTGCACTCAGATACGTTACGATACGTCATCGACTGCATATACGTCATTACTGCACTCAGATACAATGTTACGATACGTCATTGACTGCAGATACGTCATTACTGCACACAGATACAACGTTACGATACGTCATCGACTGCAGATACGTCATTACTGCATACAGATACAATGTTACGATACGTCATCGACTGCATATACGTCATTACTGCACACAGATACAACGTTACGATACGTCATCGACTGCAGATACGTCATTACTGCACACAGATACAACGTTACGATACGTCATCGACTGCATATACGTCATTACTGCACACAGATACAACGTTACGATACGTCATCGACTACATATACGTCATTATTGCACACAGATACAACGTTACGATACGTCATCGACTGCAGATACGTCATTACTGCACACAGATACAATGTTACGATACGTCATCGACTGCATATAAGTCATTATTGCACACAGATACAACGTTACGATACGTCATCGACTGCATATACGTCATTATTGCACACAGATACAACGTTACGATACGTCATCGACTGCAGATAGTCATCACTGCACACAGATACAACGTTACGATACGTCATCGACTGCAGATACGTCATTATTGCACACAGATACAACGTTACGATACGTCATCGACTGCATATACGTCATTACTGCACACAGATACAACGTTACGATACGTCATCGACTGCAGATACGTCATTACTGCACACAGATACAACGTTACAATACGTCCTCGACTGCAGATACGTCATTACTGCACACAGATACAACGTTACGATACGTCATCGACTGCATATACGTCATTACTGCACACAGATACAATGTTACGATACGTCATCGACTGCAGATACGTCATTACTGCACACAGATACAATGTTACGATACTTCATCGACTGCATATACGTCATTACTGCACACAGATACAATGTTACGATACGTCATCGACTGCATATACGTCATTACTGCACACAGATACAACGTTACGATACGTCATCGACTGCATATACGTCATTACTGCACACAGATACAATGTTACGATATGTCATCGACTGCATATACGTCATTACTGCACACAGATACAATGTTACGATACGTCATCGACTGCAGATACGTCATTACTGCACACAGATACAACGTTACGATACGTCCTCGACTGCAGATACGTCATTACTGCACACAGATACAACGTTACGATACGTCATCGACTGCATATACGTCATTACTGCACACAGATACAATGTTACGATACGTCATCGACTGCATATACGTCATTACTGCACACAGATACAACGTTATGATACGTCATCGACTGCATATACGTCATTACTGCACACAGATACAATGTTACGATACGTCATCGACTGCATATACGTCATTACTGCACACAGATACAATGTTACGATACGTCATCGACTGCAGATACGTCATTACTGCACACAGATACAATGTTACGATACGTCATCGACTGCATATACGTCATTACTGCACACAGATACAACGTTACGATACGTCATCGACTACATATACGTCATTACTGCACACAGATACAACGTTACGATACGTCATCGACTGCAGATACGTCATTACTGCACACAGATACAACGTTACGATACGTCATCGACTGCAGATACGTCATTACTGCACACAGATACGTTACGATACGTCATCTACTGCATATACGTCATTACTGCACACAGATACAATGTTACGATACGTCATCGACTGCATATACGTCATTACTGCACACAGATACAATGTTACGATACGTCATCGACTGCAGATACGTCATTACTGCACACAGATACAATGTTACGATACGTCATCGACTGCATATACGTCATTACTGCACACAGATACAACGTTACGATACGTCATCGACTGCAGATACGTCATTACTGCACACAGATACAACGTTATGATACGTCATCGACTGCATATACGTCATTACTGCACACAGATACAATGTTACGATACGTCATCGACTGCATATACGTCATTACTGCACACAGATACAATGTTACGATACGTCATCGACTGCAGATACGTCATTACTGCACACAGATACAATGTTACGATACGTCATCGACTGCATTTACGTCATTACTGCACACAGATACAATGTTACGATACGTCATCGACTGCATATACGTCATTACTGCACACATATACAATGTTACGATACGTCATCGACTGCATATACGTCATTACTGCACACAGATACAATGTTACGATACGTCATCGACTGCAGATACGTCATTACTGCACACAGATACAATGTTACGATACGTCATCGACTGCATATACGTCATTACTGCACACAGATACAATGTTACGATACGTCATCGACTGCATATACGTCATTACTGCACACAGATACAATTTTTAATGTTGAAATTACTTTACCAGATTTGAAGATCTGACATACAAATGTTATTATTACAACACCAATAAAAGTAATTTTTTTCACCGTAGTATTGTCGATGGGTTCAATAACCCGTCCTGCAGAAGGGGGGCTTGGCCTAGTGGTATTTGGCGGGCTTGTCATGGAGAACTTTGGGAACCCCAGTCTTAGAGATGTCGATATAAACCCCATATAATAAGTTAGGTGTCATGCATTACTCATTATACATGTACTGGAGTAAAGAGTGCTGTTATTTAGTCAAACAAATGTAGTCGAGTAGACAGTAAAAGATGCTGATATATTTCATACTCAGTCAAAGTACAAAGTAGCTAAAAATATCCTTAAAGAACAGCAGCTTTACAGAAACGTCTGGTGTGTTTGGATCAGGAAGTGTGTGTTGATCAGAGACTAGTGTGTAACAGTAGCCTCCACACGACAGGGATTTACTGTATAATATAATACAGTGTTAAACAGACATAATGATCATGTTAGGCAGCGCTTACAACCTGTGCTCGTAATGATTACAATATACGGATAATATTACCATTTTAGGAGGATAATACTGTATGCTGATCTCAATGAATAATTATAACAATTAATTACAACATCAACATTAATAATAATAATTACTATTATTATTACTGTTATTCAATTCAGGTGATGCCAACTGGGAGAGAGAGGGAGGGGAAGAGAGAGAGAGAGAGAGGGAGAGAGAGGGAGAGCGAGAGAAAGAGGGAGAGAGAGAGAGAGAGAGAGAGAGAGAGAGAGAGAGAGAGAGAGAGAGAGAGAGGGAGAGAGAGAGAGAGAGAGAGAGCGAGATAGATAGAGAGAGAGAGACGGAGAGAGAGAGAGAGAGAGGGAGGGGGAGATAGAGAGAGTGAGAGAGAGAGACGGAGAGAGAGAGAGAGAGGGAGGGGGAGAGAGAGAGAGTGAGAGAGAGAGAGAGAGAGACGGAGAGAGAGAGAGAGAGGGAGGGGAGAGAGAGAGAGAGAGAGGGAGGGGGAGAGAGAGAGAGTGAGAGAGAGAGAGAGAGAGAGGGAGGGGGAGAGAGAGAGAGTCAAGTCAAGTCAAGTCAAGTTTATTTGTATAGCTCTTTTCACAATACAGATTGTATCAAAGCAGCTTCACAGTATTACATTAAAATAATACAACAAAGTTTTTTCAAGAGGAATTTATTGATTGATAAAATTAAATTAAATATCCCCAAAATATCCCCAACTGAGCAAGCCAAAGGCAACAGTGGCAAGGAACCGAAAAACTCCATCAAGTGACCTAATGGTGTCCTAAAACTCCATCAGGTGACCTAATGGAGAAAAAAAAAACCTTGGGAGAACCCAGGCTCAGTCGGGGGCCAGTTCTCCTCTGGCATTTATGAGCTAGAGGCCGGATTGTAGTTTGAACTGTAGGATTATATGAATGCCTGGCTGAAGAGATGCGACTTTAATCTAGTTTTAAACTGGGAGAGCGAGTCTGAGCAACGAACAGTATCAGGAAGACTATTCCAGAGTTTTGGAGCCAAATGTGAAAATGCTCTCCCTCCTTTGGTGGTTCTGGATATCCTAGGTATGACCAAAAGCCTTGAATTTAGTGATCTTAAAGAGCGCGATGGATTATAGGGCGATAGAAGATCCGTTAAATAGACTGGAGATAAGCCGTTTAGGGCTTTATAAGTCAGTAGCAATACCTTGTAATTAATACAGAACTTTATAGGTAACCAATGCAGTGATGATAAAATCGGTGTTATATGATCATATTTTCTTGATCTCGTAAGAACTCTAGCGGCGGCATTTTGGACTAACTGTAGCTTGTTTATTGAGGATGCAGGACAACCAGCTAATAAAGCATTACAGTAATCCAGTCTCGAGGTCATGAATGCATGAACTAACTTTTCTGCATCAGAAACTGATAGCATATTACGTAGCTTAGCAATGTTTCTAAGGTGGAAAAAGGCTGTTTTTGTAACATATGAAATATGATTTTCAAAAGACAGGTTGCATTCGAGTATAACACCCAGGTCTTTTACTGTAGAGGATAAAGTAACAGGACATCCTATGATGTTAAAGTTGTATTGTGCGAGGTTTTGTGGGCGGTTTTTTGAACCGATAAGTATTACCTCTGTCTTGTCTGGATTTAATAAAAGAAAATTACGCGTCATCCAATCTTTTATATCTTTAACACACTCTGTCAATTTGGAAAATTTTGCGTTTTCATCCGGCCGTGATGAAATATATATTTGAGTGTCATCAGCATAACAATGGAAACTAATTCCATGTTTCCTTATAATATTTCCAAGTGGCATCATATATATTGAAAATAACAGAGGGCCTAACACAGATCCCTGCGGCACTCCATAGTTTACTGGAGTTATGATCGATTTTTCTCCATTTAAATAGACAAAATGGTAGCGGTCAGATAGGTATGATTTGAACCAGCTTAGTGCTTGTCCTTGAACACCAGTATAATTTTGTAGTCGATCTAAGAGTAATGTATGATCTATAGTATCGAACGCAGCACTAAGATCAAGTAAAACTAGTATTGAGATACAGCCTTGGTCAGAAGCTAAAAGTAAATCATTTGTGATTTTAACAAGCGCAGTTTCAGTGCTATGATGCGGTCTGAATCCAGACTGAAACTTTTCATAGATCTCATTTTGTTGCAAGAAAGAGCCCAGTTGAGCGGACACCACTTTTTCTAATATTTTAGACATAAATGGAAGATTTGAAATGGGTTTATAATTTGCTAGATTATTATGATCTAATTGTGGTTTCTTAATGAGAGGTTTTATAACTGCCAGTTTAAATGTTCTTGGAACATGACCTAAAGATAAAGACGAGTTAATAATATTGAGGAGAGGCTCTTCCACTACAGATAACACTTCTATCAGTAGTTTAGTTGGTATAGGATCTAATAAACATGTTGTTGTTTTAGATGAAGTGATACGTTTATTTAACTCTTTTTGTTCTATAGTTGTAAAGCACTGTAATTGTTCTTTCGGGGTGATAATTGAAGCTGAATTATAATGCGCGATTGAAGATTGAACGTTTACAATTGTGGTTCTGATGCTTTCTATTTTCTCAGTGAAGAAGTTCATGAAATCATTACTAATGAACTGTAACGGGATATTTTGTTCGGGTGACGTCTGTTTATTTGTTAGTCTAGCCACGGTGTTAAATAAAAACCTTGGATTGTTTTGGTTGTTTTCTATTAGTTTGCGGAGGTGCTCAGCCCTGGCCGCTTTTAGGGCCTTTTTATAACGTGACATACTGTCTTTCCAAGCGATTCGAAAGACCTCTAAATTAGTTTGTTTCCATTTACGCTCTAAAATACGGGTTTCTCTCTTTAAAACATGCGTAGTATTGTTATACCATGGTGCTTTATTTTTCTCTCTGACCTTTTTTAATTTAATAGGTGCAACCACATCCAATGTTCTAGAGAGAATGGTGCTCATAGTGCTAGTTAGTTCTTCTAGTTCATCTGTTTGTTTGGGTTCAGGCAGCAGCTGAGACAGATTAGATAAGCAATTTGAGAAATTATCTATGGTGGATGGAAGGATTGTTCTGCCTGGTTGATAACGCGACGCCGCATGACATATTACAGCAGTACGTAATATGCAAGTTACCATGTAGTGATCAGTGACTTCATCACTTTGTGGAATGATATCTATATCGGTTGGATCGGTTCCATGTGATATAATTAAATCGAGTGTATGATTAAGACGATGTGTCGGTTGCTTGACCCCAAATGAATTTAATAAATCTGTAAACGCAGCTCCTAACGCATCATTTGGATTATCTATGTGTATGTTAAAATCTCCAACAATTAATGCTTTATCGACATTGACTAATAGGTCTGAGAGAAAATCTGCAAACTCTTTTAGGAAATCAGCGTAAGGCCCTGGCGGTCTATATACGGTAGCCAAGGCTAGAGATAATAGGGATGTTTTTCTAACATCTAAGAGCGTAACATTTAGTACAAGTACTTCAAATGAAATAAACTTATAACCCGTTTTCTGAGTAACATTTAGAATATCTCTATAGATGGTTGCAACACCACCGCCACGACCAATCAGACGGGGCTCATGCTTATAACAGTATCCAGGAGGAGTAGACTCATTAATACCGAAATAATCATTTGGTTTAAGCCAGGTTTCAGTAAGGCAAAGTACATCGAAGCTATTATCTGTGACTATTTCATTTACAATAACTGCCTTAGGTGTGAGTGATCTAATGTTTAGAAGACCTAGCTTTAGAAATAGTTTTTGTTTACTAATAGCAACATTTTCTGTTTTAATAACAATTAGATTTTTCCTAGATCCTGCATTAGATTTATTATTTGATCTCACTAAACGAGGAATAGACACGGTTTCTATGCAATGTTCTACACTAGTATTTATATCAGTTGAATTGGTGCAGCAGAGACTATGATTTGGACTTGAGAGTGAGATAGAGAGAGAGAGAGAGAGAGAGAGAGAGAGAGAGAGAGTTGATCAGAGGAAATTAAACTGCACTGAACCTTGTAAACAAATATTTCAACAATGTTAGAGCGACTCAACGAGCGACAGGGTCAGTGTGTGTGAAATAGTGCTGAGATTATTTTACGAGCCGCAGACTTTAGGAACACATGAGAAAGAGCGAGAGAAGCGTCAGCCACTGAGACCGCGCTAACCAGCCCTGCTTTACTGTTAACATACACAATAATACAACACACTGCAGATTCACATACACAACAATACAACACACCTCACATTCACATAGACAACAATACAACACACTGCAGATTCACATACACAACAATACAACACACCTCACATTCACATACACAACAATACAACACACCTCACATTCACATAGACAACAATACAACACACTGCAGATTCACATACACAACAATACAACACACCTCACATTCACATACACAACAATACAACACACCACAGTTTCACATACACAACAATACAACACACCTCACATTCACATACACAACAATACAACACACCTCACATTCACATACACAACAATACAACACACCTCACATTAGGGCTGTCAACGAATATTCTAAATTCGAATATATATTCAAATAGTTTTAAAAAACAGAAATTCAAACGTGAAAATTAATATTCGAATGTGAATTTCGAATATGGAAAAACACGGCCGCGGAAGCAGAGGCGCGGCTGTCTGCTCTGTGAGTGGGCGCGCGCGCTGCCTGAGGGACAGGTCACACGAGTCGCACTGTCTAGCACAGCGTCACTGCTGAAAGTTGACAGTGCACTAAAAGACAATGGAATAAATTGCAGTCAGTTTTTCCTTTTTTAATACAAGCACCAATAATGTAAGTAGCCTTTTTCTTTTTTAATAGCACTTTATTTTTGATGAACCTCAGGGTAAAAGTTCTTTGTTGTCACATTTCTCGGAATTGTGTGCCTCATTTTATTTAACGTTAAACAGAAAAGTTCCATGTTTACCACAGCACAGCTCGCTCGGAGCGTTCAATGTCGGTTCTATACTGTAAAACTTCAATTAATGTTAATAAATTTGTTTCAATCACTGAATGAAGCCTGCTATATTTGGGACAAGAGTCGCGACCTTAAATTGCTTGCACAAAACTCTTGATCAGCACTCAACATGTGCTTATTGTTGTTCATTTAAACCGTTATGCGCAGAGAGAGCGTGAGCGCGAGGGCGAGAGAGAGAGAGAGAGAGAGAGTGCCTGCGAGTGAGCGAGACTGAGGTCTGCGGTCTTGGCCATTAGTTTATTTACTTGGTTTTGTGTTGGTAATACATTGTCAAATATGTTTAAACTTAAATTAACTACCTATACAAGTAGTTATGTATGTCTCTTTGTATTAATTTGTCCTGTTATTGACGTAATGCAGGATGCGTAATGCGCATTGACAAAATGCGCAACCAGATGTTCGAATAGTTCGAATATTCGTGTGTTTTTTAGAGGGAATATTTGAACGTCATTTTTGAGCAATTTTGACAGCCCTACAGCCCTACCTCACATTCACATACACAACAATACAACACACCACAGATTCACATACACAACAATACAACACACCTCAGATTCACAACACACCACAGATTCACATACACAACAATACAACACACCGCAGATTCACAACACACCACAGATTCACATACACAACAATATAACACACCACAGATTCACAACACACCGCAGATTCACATACACAACAATACAACACACCGCAGATTCACAACACACCACAGATTCACATACACAACAATACAACACACCGCAGATTCACATACACAACAATACAACACACCTCAGATTCACAACACACCGCAGATTCACATACACAACAATACAACACACCGCAGATTCACATACACAACAATACAACACACCGCAGATTCACAACACACCACAGATTCACATACACAACAATACAACACACCACAGATTCACATACACAACAATACAACACACCACAGATTCACATACACAACAATACAACACACCTCAGATTCACAACACACCGCAGATTCACATACACAACAATACAACACACCGCAGATTCACAACACACCACAGATTCACATACACAACAATACAACACACCGCAGATTCACATACACAACAATACAACACACCTCAGATTCACAACACACCGCAGATTCACATACACAACAATACAACACACCGCAGATTCACATACACAACAATACAACACACCACAGATTCACAACACACCGCAGATTCACATACACAACAATACAACACACCGCAGATTCACATACACAACAATACAACACACCTCAGATTCACAACACACCGCAGATTCACATACACAACAATACAACACACCTCAAATTCATGACAAACCGCAGATTCACGACACACCGCAGATTCACATACACAACAATACAACACACCTCAGATTCACAACACACCGCAGATTCACATACACAACAATACAACACACCGCAGATTCACAACACACCACAGATTCACATACACAACAATACAACACACCACAGATTCACATACACAACAATACAACACACCACAGATTCACATACACAACAATACAACACACCTCAGATTCACAACACACCGCAGATTCACATACACAACAATACAACACACCGCAGATTCACAACACACCACAGATTCACATACACAACAATACAACACACCTCAGATTCACAACACACCACAGATTCACATACACAACAATACAACACACCACAGATTCACAACACACCGCAGATTCACATACACAACAATACAACACACCGCAGATTCACAACACACCACAGATTCACATACACAACAATACAACACACCACAGATTCACATACACAACAATACAACAAACCTCAGATTCACAACACACCACAGATTCACATACACAACAATACAACACACCTCAGATTCACAACACACCTCAGATTCACGACACACCGCAGATTCACATACACAACAATACAACACACCTCAGATTAACAACACACCACAGATTCACAACACACCACAGATTCACAACACACCACAGATTCACAACACACCACAGATTCACATACACAACAATACAACACACCACAGATTCACATACACAACATTACAACAAACCTCAGATTCACAACACACCACAGATTCACATACACAACAATACAACACACCGCAGATTCACGACACACCGCAGATTTACAACACACCACAGATTCACGTACACAACAATACAACACACCTCAGATTCACAACACACCACAGATTCACATACACAATACAACACACCTCAGATTCACAACACACCACAGATTCACAACACACTGCAGATTCACAACACACCGCAGATTCACGACACATCGCAGATTCACATACACAACAATACAACACACCTCAGATTAACAACACACCACAGATTCACAACACACCACAGATTCACAACACACCACAGATTCACAACACACCACAGATTCACATACACAACAATACAACACACCACAGATTCACATACACAACAATACAACAAACCTCAGATTCACAACACACCACAGATTCACATACACAACAATACAACACACCTCAGATTCACAACACACCGCAGATTTACAACACACCGCAGATTCACGTACACAACAATACAACACACCTCAGATTCACAACACACCACAGATTCACATACACAATACAACACACCTCAGATTCACAACACACCACAGATTCACAACACACTGCAGATTCACAACACACCGCAGATTCACGACACATCGCAGATTCACATACACAACAATACAACACACCTCAGATTCACAACACACCACAGATTCACATACACAATACAACACACCTCAGATTCACAACACACCACAGATTCACAACACACTGCAGATTCACAACACACCGCAGATTCACGACACATCGCAGATTCACATACACAACAATACAACACACCTCAGATTAACAACACACCACAGATTCACAACACACCACAGATTCACAACACACTGCAGATTCACAACACATCGCAGATTCACAACACACTGCAGATTCACGACACATCGCAGATTCACATACACAACAATACAACACACCTCAGATTAACAACACACCACAGATTCACAACACACCTCAGATTAACAACACACCACAGATTCCCAACACACCACAGATTCACATACACAACAATACAACACACCTCAGATTCACAACACACCACAGATTCACATACACAACAATACAACACACCTCAGATTCACAACACACCACAGATTCACATACACAATACAACACACCTCAGATTCACAACACACCACAGATTCACAACACACTGCAGATTCACAACACACCACAGATTCACAACACACCACAGATTCACATACACAACAATACAACACACCTCAGATTCACAACACACCACAGATTCACATACACAATACAACACACCTCAGATTCACAACACACCACAGATTCACAACACACTGCAGATTCACGACACATCGCAGATTCACATACACAACAATACAACAAACCTCAGATTAACAACACACCACAGATTCACAACACACCACAGATTCACAACACACCGCAGATTCACAACACACCGCAGATTCACGACACACCGCAGATTCACAACACACCGCAGATTCACTACACACCTCAGATTCACAACACACTGCAGATTCACGACACATCGCAGATTCACATACACAACAATACAACAAACCTCAGATTAACAACACACCACAGATTCACAACACACCACAGATTCACAACACACCGCAGATTCACAACACACCGCAGATTCACGACACACCGCAGATTCACGACACATCGCAGATTCACAACACACCGCAGATTCACAACACACCGCATATTCACGACACACCGCACATTCACAACACACCGCAGATTCACGACACACCGCAGATTCACAACACACCGCAGATTCACTACACACCGCAGATTCACAACACACCGCAGATTCACAACACACCGCAGATTCACATACACAATACAACACACCTCAGATTCACAACACACCACAGATTCACAACACACTGCAGATTCACAACACACCGCAGATTCACGACACATCGCAGATTCACATACACAACAATACAACACACCTCAGATTCACAACACACCACAGATTCACATACACAATACAACACACCTCAGATTCACAACACACCACAGATTCACAACACACTGCAGATTCACAACACACCGCAGATTCACGACACATCGCAGATTCACATACACAACAATACAACACACCTCAGATTAACAACACACCACAGATTCACAACACACCACAGATTCACAACACACTGCAGATTCACAACACATCGCATTCACAACACACTGCAGATTCACGACACATCGCAGATTCACATACACAACAATACAACACACCTCAGATTAACAACACACCACAGATTCACAACACACCTCAGATTAACAACACACCACAGATTCCCAACACACCACAGATTCACATACACAACAATACAACACACCTCAGATTCACAACACACCACAGATTCACAACACACCACAGATTCACATACACAACAATACAACACACCTCAGATTCACAACACACCACAGATTCACATACACAATACAACACACCTCAGATTCACAACACACCACAGATTCACAACACACTGCAGATTCACAACACACCACAGATTCACAACACACCACAGATTCACATACACAACAATACAACACACCTCAGATTCACAACACACCACAGATTCACATACACAATACAACACACCTCAGATTCACAACACACCACAGATTCACAACACACTGCAGATTCACGACACATCGCAGATTCACATACACAACAATACAACAAACCTCAGATTAACAACACACCACAGATTCACAACACACCACAGATTCACAACACACCGCAGATTCACAACACACCGCAGATTCACGACACACCGCAGATTCACAACACACCGCAGATTCACTACACACCTCAGATTCACAACACACTGCAGATTCACGACACATCGCAGATTCACATACACAACAATACAACAAACCTCAGATTAACAACACACCACAGATTCACAACACACCACAGATTCACAACACACCGCAGATTCACAACACACCGCAGATTCACGACACACCGCAGATTCACGACACATCGCAGATTCACAACACACCGCAGATTCACAACACACCGCATATTCACGACACACCGCACATTCACAACACACCGCAGATTCACGACACACCGCAGATTCACGACACACCGCAGATTCACTACACACCGCAGATTCACAACACACCGCAGATTCACAACACACCGCAGATTCACGACACACCGCAGATTCACAACACACCGCAGATTCACAACACACCGCAGATTCACATACACACCGCAGATTCACTACACACCGCAGATTCACAACACACCGCATATTCACGACACACCGCACATTCACAACACACCACAGATTCACAACACACCACAGATTCACATACACAACAATACAACACACCTCAGATTCACAACACACCACAGATTCACATACACAATACAACACACCTCAGATTCACAACACACCACAGATTCACAACACACTGCAGATTCACGACACATCGCAGATTCACATACACAACAATACAACAAACCTCAGATTAACAACACACCACAGATTCACAACACACCACAGATTCACAACACACCGCAGATTCACAACACACCGCAGATTCACGACACACCGCAGATTCACAACACACCGCAGATTCACTACACACCTCAGATTCACAACACACTGCAGATTCACGACACATCGCAGATTCACATACACAACAATACAACAAACCTCAGATTAACAACACACCACAGATTCACAACACACCACAGATTCACAACACACCGCAGATTCACAACACACCGCAGATTCACGACACACCGCAGATTCACGACACATCGCAGATTCACAACACACCGCAGATTCACAACACACCGCATATTCACGACACACCGCACATTCACAACACACCGCAGATTCACGACACACCGCAGATTCACAACACACCGCAGATTCACTACACACCGCAGATTCACAACACACCGCAGATTCACAACACACCGCAGATTCACATACACAATACAACACACCTCAGATTCACAACACACCACAGATTCACAACACACTGCAGATTCACAACACACCGCAGATTCACGACACATCGCAGATTCACATACACAACAATACAACACACCTCAGATTCACAACACACCACAGATTCACATACACAATACAACACACCTCAGATTCACAACACACCACAGATTCACAACACACTGCAGATTCACAACACACCGCAGATTCACGACACATCGCAGATTCACATACACAACAATACAACACACCTCAGATTAACAACACACCACAGATTCACAACACACCACAGATTCACAACACACTGCAGATTCACAACACATCGCATTCACAACACACTGCAGATTCACGACACATCGCAGATTCACATACACAACAATACAACACACCTCAGATTAACAACACACCACAGATTCACAACACACCTCAGATTAACAACACACCACAGATTCCCAACACACCACAGATTCACATACACAACAATACAACACACCTCAGATTCACAACACACCACAGATTCACAACACACCACAGATTCACATACACAACAATACAACACACCTCAGATTCACAACACACCACAGATTCACATACACAATACAACACACCTCAGATTCACAACACACCACAGATTCACAACACACTGCAGATTCACAACACACCACAGATTCACAACACACCACAGATTCACATACACAACAATACAACACACCTCAGATTCACAACACACCACAGATTCACATACACAATACAACACACCTCAGATTCACAACACACCACAGATTCACAACACACTGCAGATTCACGACACATCGCAGATTCACATACACAACAATACAACAAACCTCAGATTAACAACACACCACAGATTCACAACACACCGCAGATTCACAACACACCGCAGATTCACGACACACCGCAGATTCACAACACACCGCAGATTCACTACACACCTCAGATTCACAACACACTGCAGATTCACGACACATCGCAGATTCACATACACAACAATACAACAAACCTCAGATTAACAACACACCACAGATTCACAACACACCACAGATTCACAACACACCGCAGATTCACAACACACCGCAGATTCACGACACACCGCAGATTCACGACACATCGCAGATTCACAACACACCGCAGATTCACAACACACCGCATATTCACGACACACCGCACATTCACAACACACCGCAGATTCACGACACACCGCAGATTCACGACACACCGCAGATTCACTACACACCGCAGATTCACAACACACCGCAGATTCACAACACACCGCAGATTCACGACACACCGCAGATTCACAACACACCGCAGATTCACAACACACCGCAGATTCACATACACACCGCAGATTCACTACACACCGCAGATTCACAACACACCGCATATTCACGACACACCGCACATTCACAACACACCGCAGATTCACGACACACCGCAGATTCACAACACACCGCAGATTCACGACACACCGCAGATTCACAACACACCGCAGATTCACAACACACCGCACATTCACAACACACCGCAGATTCACAACACACCGCAGATTCACAACACACCGCAGATTCACGACACATCGCAGATTCACGACACATCGCAGATTCACAACACACCGCAGATTCACAACACACCGCATATTCACGACACACCGCACATTCACAACACACCGCAGATTCACGACACACCGCAGATTCACAACACACCGCAGATTCACTACACACCGCAGATTCACAACACACCGCAGATTCACAACACACCGCAGATTCACAACACACCGCAGATTCACGACACACCGCAGATTCACAACACACCGCAGATTCACGACACACCGCAGATTCACAACACACCGCAGATTCACGACACACCGCAGATTCACAACACACCGCAGATTCACTACACACCGCAGATTCACAACACACCGCAGATTCACGAAACACCGCAGATTCACGACACACCGCAGATTCACAACACACCGCAGATTCACAACACACCGCAGATTCACTACACACCGCAGATTCACGACACACCGCAGATTCACTACACACCGCAGATTCACAACACACCGCAGATTCACAACACACCGCAGATTCACTACACACCGCAGATTCACAACACACCGCAGATTCACTACACACCGCAGATTCACGACACACCAGAGATTGGTTCGCGTGGCTACGTGGAAGTGATACAAATTCTGTATTATTAATTTTAAGGCCAGACAAGTAGTTTGTTGAGGGTTGATTTGTAGGGAAGGACTACACGCCTGCGCACATATATTCAAACGTACATCCCTATAGACTGAACTCGTAATACGCATGTGCACGCCATCGGCGTTCTCACAGGTTCGAGTTTTTAAAGCTTGCGCAGAGAGAACTGAAGAGTTTTCTGTTAGAACGGTGTCGTGTTAGCGGCCCCAGAGTTAATAACTAATGAGCTTTGCGATGGAAGTGGATCGAAACTAACTTTAACTGGAAGGATTCTGCTATTCTAGATCTGCTGTAAAGCCTAAACAATCTCTATTACTCTAATCTCTTATTATCTCTGTAAAGCTGCTTTGGAACAATCTACATTGTTAAAAGCGCTATATAAACTTGACTTGACTTGACAATTGTCTGATACTCACAGTCCCACAATAAACTAAAGACTTACAGTACGACATTACAGTACTTCATGTCTCAGATGTACAGCTCAATCTCATCTGAACTCAAGCTTTATTACTTCAGCGCTTCAATGTATGATTAGAAACCATCATCGTCATCTAAATGAGGGGATATCAATATCGCTGTCTCTTGTTTAATATCAAGATTATGACTACAGATTCTGAAAGAAGATGATTTCATTTATAAATATATTTGTTTACATTTCATGAAGATTTTTTCATCACAGTTACAAACATTCAATCTGTCACATTCATATTGTTCATACACTACAGTTCAAAATTTTGCGGTCAGTAAGAAATTAATACTTTTATGCATTAAATTGACCAAAAGTGACAGTAAAGACATTTTTAATGTAGCAAAAGATTCTATTTTCAAATTATTTCATCAAAGAATCCTGAAAAATAAAATGTATCAGTTTCAAGTTGTTTTAAACACTGATAATAATCATAAATGTTTCTTGATCATCAGATCCTCATTTTAGAGTGATTTGTGAAGGATCATGTGACACTGAAGACTGGAGTAATGATCCTGAACATTCAGCTTTGATCACAGGAATAAATTACACTTTACTATATATTCACATAGAAAACAGATGATTTACACTGGAATAATATTTCACTGTTTTACTGTATTTTGATCAAATAAATTCAGCAGAAGAAACTCTTTCAGAAACATTCAAAAGACTCACTGACCCCAATATTTTGAATGTCAGTATGTGAGATGAACATGAGCTTCTCTACATGATTCTACTGAATCAACATGACCGTGTGTGTGTGTGTGTGTGTGTGTGTGTGTGTGTGTGTGTGTGTGTGTGTGTGTGTGTGTGTGTGTGTGTGTGTGTGTGTGTGTGTGTGTGTGTGTGTGTGTGTGTGCAGGTCATCAGATCATGTGTGAGTCCAAGTCAGCCCATCTGCTCTGCTTTCTCTCTCTCTGCTCACAGATCTCCTGCTCAGATCAGAGCGAAGCTCACAGTGTGTGTGAATGAACTGCAGTTGAGCATCCGGCCCGCGAAGAGACCAGCAGCACACACACACACACACACACTCACACACACACACACACACACACACACGCTCACTCATTCACACACACACACACACACACACACACACACACACACACACACACACACACACACACACACACACACACACACTCACTCACTCACTCACTCACTCACACTCTCACACACACACACACACACACACACACACACACACACACACTCACACTCACTCTCTCACTCACACACACACACACACACACACACACACTCACTCATTCACACACACACACACGCTCACGCACACGCACGCACGCACGCACGCACGCACGCACACACACACTCACTCATTCACACACACACACACACACACACGCTCACGCTCACGCACACGCACGCACGCACACACACACACTCACACATACATCTGCTAATCGAAGTGAATGTCAGAACGTGACGAAGCGCACAGACGCCTGGAGACGCGAGCGGGTCGACGCGAGAACACGAGCTGAAGGAGAACAACACACTGCCAGCGACTCGCACACACAGAGCCAGTGAATTATTGAGAGATACCTGGACAGAAGAAAGGGAACACTGAAGTGATTTGTCTCTGAGAAACACCAATAGCCCTGAACACCACACACACACACTCTCTTCATCAAAGAGAAGCAGCAACGGGCGGACAAATACACATATCAAACACAACACGTGTAGTAAAGAGAGCCAGCCGGAGGGAAACACCGCGGTAAACAAGGTGCATCGCAGTGAACAGAAGCGCTGGTGGATCTGCTAATACTCGGAGAATCACTCTGTGGTCTTCAGTCTGAATCTCAATTCGGCTCACAACTGAAGTCAGGTTTATTTCTACAGCGCTTTACACAAGTCAAGTCTCCTTCATTTACACAGCGCTTTAACAATATAGAGTTTCACAGCAGCTTTACTGTGATAATAGGAGATTACAGTAACAGAGATTGTTTAGGCTTTACAGAAGATCTAGAATAAAGTTATTGTCCAGATAAAGTTAGTTTTGATTGATTCACTTCCGTTACAAAGATCAGTAGTTATTAAAGCAACACTAAGGAACATTTTTTACCTTAAAATAATGTTCCCAAAATCATATCAGTTGTTCATCAAGTCGTAACAGGGTGAAAGGCACTTCTGGATTCGCTTTGCGTCCCTATATCTGCTATAACCACACTCTGCAAGTTTGCCAAACCGGGTCGCGTTTCTGTAGTTCAAATGAGACATAAGAAAACTACAAATTTGACTTGCTTTACGTCAAGCGTTACAATAGTCATTATTTAGTTTTTCTTTGTTTCTGATGTCGCAATACATCATACTTTCATGAAATCATGCATCATACTCTAGCTTGTCTGTGGACATCGTCCATTCCAACGCCGGCGCTGGATAAAAAGAGAGCGTGTGACGGTAGGCGGGCGAAGAAATTATGTACGACAGCGGTAATGGACAATTCCACTTCCAACCTGTAGGGGGACCGAAGAGGAAAAGTTCCTTAGTGTTGCTTTAACTTAGAGGCCGCTAACACACACCGCTCTAACAGAAAACAGAAACTCTATTGTGTTCTGGCCGTTCGTTCACACAACAGTGTTTGGGGCTAGAGAACACAAAGTTTTGAAAAATATTGAAAAACGTGATCATCTCCGTGTAAACTTCATAAACGAGCATCTGTGCGGTGACGGCGTGCTCATGCGTATCACGTGTTTAGTCTATAGATATGCGTGTTTGAATATATATGTGTGCATGTGTGTAGTCTTTCTTTACAAACTGACCTCAACAAATGACTTGAGGTCTGGCCATCACTTTATCTGTACAGAGCTGAGGGGAAGCAGGCCTTCACAGGGAGAGTCATACATTATACAATACTGACTTCACATAATGCAGAAGTTTCAAAGCAGCTTCACAGGGATAAACAGGGAATAACAGAATAAACTGTGATACGCAGAGGGAATCGTTCTCTTCCCGAGAGGAACTGACAGACTCTGAATCTCCTGGCGGTGACGACTGGGAATATTAATGAGTTAATGAGCAGCGTGTGGGATCTTCTCGCTCCTGGTCTTATTGTCAGGGCAGGACGGTTTGACCACAAGGTCAGTGAGCTGCTAAATCCAATTAAATCCAATTACCCAGCAGCCCCTGCACTGAAGAGCGAGCGAGAGAGTGGGATCCCAGCGGCCCGAACCATCAGAGGAGGTCTGATCCGTCAGGAGACTCGGGAACAGAGGCCCTGGAGATCAAGGTCTGAAAGACACGCCGGCCTACACAATCCACACGATCTACACAATCTACACAATCCACACGATCTACACAATCTACACAATCCACACGATCTACACGATCTACACAATCTACACAATCCACACAATCTACACAATCCACACGATCTACACAATCTACACAATCCACACAATCCACACGATCTACACAATCTACACAATCCACACAATCCACACGATCTACACAATCTACACAATCCACACAATCCACACAATCTACACAATCCACACAATCTACACAATCTACACAATCCACACAATCTACACAATCTACACAATCCACACAATCTACACAATCCACACAATCCACACGATCTACACAATCTACACGATCCACACGATCTACACAATCTACACAATCTACACAATCTACACGATCCACACAATCCACACAATCCACACGATCTACACAATCTACACAATCTACACAATCCACACAATCTACACAATCCACACAATCCACACGTTCTACACAATCTACACGATCCACACGATCTACACAATCTACACAATCTACACAATCTACACGATCCACACAATCTACACAATCTACACAATCCACACAATCCACACGTTCTACACAATCTACACGATCCACACGATCTACACAATCTACACAATCCACACAATCCACACAATCCACACAATCAACACAATCTACACAATCTACACAATCTACACAATCCACACGATCTACACAATCTACACAATCTACACGATCTACACGATCCACACAATCTACACAATCTACACAATCCACACAATCCACACAATCCACACAATCAACACAATCTACACAATCCACACGATCCACACAATCTACACAATCTACACAATCCACACAATCCACACAATCCACACGATCTACACAATCCACACAATCTACACAATCTACACAATCCACACAATCTACACAATCCACACAATCCACACGTTCTACACAATCTACACGATCCACACGATCTACACAATCTACACAATCTACACAATCCACACAATCCACACAATCCACACAATCAACACAATCTACACAATCCACACGATCCACACAATCTACAATCAACAATCAACACTTCACTAACCCTAACCCTAACCAAACATCACATAAAAACAACATACAACCTACTAATACAGACACTAGCCCAACCGCTCAAAGGCTAAAGACAAGAAGTTATTTTTAACACAAGCTTTAAAAACAATTAAAGATGTGATCTCTCTAAGACTATTACAAAGCCTTGGACCAGCAACAGCAAAGGCCTGATCGCCCTTCAACTTTAAATGAGATCGAGGACAGGGTTAGCAGTGACTTATTGTTTGATCTTAAAGACCTAGGTGTTTAGTGAAGAGCAGAACGCTCAGATACATAAGCAGGAGCCATCCCAAAACATACAGCAGAGTTTTACATTTTATCCTGAAATCCACCTGAGAGAAGCTAAAATAGGGGAAATGTGAAGACTTCTCTCAGCAGACAACACTCTGAACTAATGCAAGCGTGATACAGTGGTCTGACAGGACCCCACATACAAACCAGTGCAATAGTCATGGCGAGACAGAACAAAGCCATTAATAACCTTTTCTAAATCTTTTCTCAACAGAATTGGCTTTAAACGAGCAATAGACCTAATCTGGAAAAAGCAACTCTTAACCACGACATTAATCTGCTCTAAGCTCTGGGTCAAACACAACAACTACATTTTTTACTTGGTCATGGCAATAGTCTGACCATGTGCCGAAGTAAGAGGCACTATCTAAGCATCCTCTGTCATGGCCAAAAAGCACAATCTCAGTCTTACTGTGGTTTAACTGAACCAGATTATGGGTCATCCAGCTCTTAACCTCCTCCAGACATCATGCCAACAGTGAGTCAGAACCACACATCTCTCCTGATTTTAAAGGGAGATACATTTGAACCCCGGGGCAACATATACAAAGAAAAGAAAATAGGGCCAATAACAGAACCCTGAGGAACCCCACAAGTGACAGGCACTGTTGTTGAAACAAAGTTACAATACTTAGCAGAGAATGCTCTATCAATGATATAAGACCTGCATCACTTTAAAACTGTCCCACGTATTCCAATCAATTGGGATAAGCGCTTTATGAGAATCACATGGTCTATTGTATCAAAAGCCGCACTCAAGTTCGATAAAATCAGAGCTGCCGCATTACCTGCACCTCACATTAAACAAAGGTCATGAACAACTCTCAAGAGTGCAGATTCTGCAGATTCTAAAACCGGACTGAAATTTATCTAAGATCTCATGTTTACTTAATAATGACATCAGCTGTGCATAACCATAAACGAATGACCATAAACCACCTTCTCTAAACCCTCTGATTGGCATGGCAGTTTTGAGATGGGCCGGCAATTCTTTAATTCAAAGGGGTGTACGTTATGCTTTTTAGGAAGCGTCTGAATAACCGCTTGCTTAAGGGTCGTTGAAACAATCTTATTATGAAGACTACAGTTAATAATAGAGGCAATACTTGGCCCAACAACATCCCCCGATTCGCCTCTGACACCGGCTCGAAGAGGGCAACACTCCTGACACAAGCCGGCAACATCCCAGACTCAGCCGGAAATACAGAAGACTAGAGCTAATCTAATGCACTTTATCCATAAACAACCTCCAAAACATTGACCCTATCACAATCTACACAATCTACACAATCTACAGAATATACACAATATACACAATCTACACAATCAACACAATTAACACAATCTACACCAGGGGTAGGCAACCTAAGGCACGCGTGCCAACACTGGCACGCGGAGGGTTAATCGCTGGCACACAAGCAAATGCGAGAGAAGTGTATGTATTTCATTCAGATAAAGTAGTCTAGTTTTATGCCGGTCATGCACTCGGGCTCCCCATGATTAACATCGCGCAACATCAGCATCACACGTGCACACGGAACGCACATGTAGGAAACCTCGTGAATTACGGCCGTTTCACGCATATTTTTTTCGGCGTACATGTTAATCCACACCGGGAGCAGGGGCAGCGCGCGAGCGCCCAACAGGACCGTCGCGTGAGCAGCAGTGAAGCAGGGGTTTCGCCGCCGAGTCTATTTTGTCTGCGCTGCTCACGCTCAATTTAAAGCCCCCTTTCACACAGAGATTCCAGAAAATACACGGATAAAGTGACCCGAGATTTATTTGACCCGGGTTCGTTTGATTTTGGTTCATTCACACTGCCAGTGATTTTCCGGAATCAGAGAGTGCGTTCTCACACAAGCCGTACAAATCCTGTGAAGACACGTGACATCGATGTAACTTAAAATGTCTTAAGTTTGCCTAGAGCTGCGATTTCTCTCTCTGATTCGATCATAAACTTGCGCATAACGTATCGTTTCACAGCTGGCGAACGATCCCGGCTTCAGCGTCATCACTACGACACGGCATTATTACGGCTTTCGTTCACACAGGACTCTTTTCGTTCCGGGACTGAACACGGCAATGTTACTAGGTCCCCAACCCGGCATCAATCCCGGGTCGTGTTTGCATTCACACAGAAGGCAAAGCGCTGTGCGCTGGGTTCAAAGCGCTGTGTGAAAGGTGATAAAGTGAAAGCACACTTTTGATGGACAAAATAAATATGATTCCAAACAAAAGTGCCCAAAATGCACAGAATGTGCAAGTCTAGTGTGTTTTAACAAGAACTGGATTAGGTTATGTCAGAAAAGAAAATTAAGACTCAAAAATATTTATATAAAATTTACCCATTTAAACTTGTTTTTATTATTCAGTTTGGGTAAAAGGATATGGTATTTTATATATATAAAAAATATATATAGAAAACAAATATTTGTGTGTGCTGTAAAGTAGTTAGAAAAAATTAAATCGGAATCGGCTAAAAAAATAGGTATCGGCAGGTCAAACTCAATGAAAAATCGGAATCGGCCTAGAAAATTGTAATCGGTGCATCTCTAGTTAGGAGTTATAAATATTATTAAATTGTCTATCTAAATCTAAAACAAATTTCAAGAGAAATATTTAAATTTCTGTACTATTTCTGTGTAAGCCATTATGAAAATGTAAAATGTTTGTGTATTTATATGAGTGTATATATATATATATATAGGCTATGTGTGTGTTGTGGCACAGTGATGAACTTGGAAACTTAAAAATGGCACTTTATGACAAAAAGGTTGCCGACCCCTGATCTACACAATCAACACAATCTACACAATCAACACAATCTACACAATCTACACAATCAACACGCTGTGAAAGTCTGATCCTGGACTCATATCAGTGATATGAACAGATTATTACTTCACGATATGAGTTATTTTATTTCATGACAATGATATGTATAACGATATACAATGGCACAAATAAAGTATAAGCAAGATAAAAATTACATAAGGCTTCAATCAGGTATTATTTTACAGTAGCACTCAAGTAAGAAATATTACATTAATAGAATAAAACACTTCACTGTATGATTTCAATGCACACTGATTTTTCCTGAAAGCGGTTCAGTCAAGAGCAGCGAGTCTTCGGTTGCATATATATATATATAGATATATAGATATATATAGGCAACCCTAATATCTGCATCGGCAATTCAAAAATCAATATTGGTCGACCACTACTTAACTCCTTTTAACATCAAGCACATCCTTTTTTATTCTTTTATACAGGCATGTTTCTTTATTGCTCTAATGTGTCAAAAACTTCCACTGCACGCTGAATATATATATATATATATATATATATATATATATATATATATATATATATATATATATATATATATATATATATTCGCCATAGCGTCCAGCCATAGGATATTCTGAAGAAGCTCCATATGGAGGACATTAGCCACCCTTCAGGAATATAACCGATCTGACCAACAGTAAATTAGTTCAACGAGCCGAGACCCTTGAAACGCCACTGGCTGAAATCTGTGTGAATCTCACTGGTGTAAAACTACAGCATCTGAACGACTAAACACATCATTCCAGATCAACAACAACAGATCCTCCAGCTCGTCATGTGACTCAGCACACCTGAACAACACAACAACAACATAACAACACAACAACACAACAACATCACAACACAACAACAGATCCTTGAGCTCGTCATGTGACTCAGCACACCTGAACAACACAACAACATCACAACACAACAGCAGATCCTCCAGCTCGTCATGTGACTCAGCACACCTGAACAACACAACAACATCACAACACAACAGCAGATCCTCCAGCTCGTCATGTGACTCAGCACACCTGAACACCACAACAACACAACAACATCCACACCTGGGGCCTGTACCATGAAGGTAGCTGAACAAACTCGGGGTTACAGGATTAGTTTTGAGTTGACAAAACCAAACCGAAGCAATCAGGCTTTACTGGTACCATGATGCAGCTCATCAACTTTCTTTGTCAACTCAGGCTTTGATCCTCAAGCTATGATTACTCCACGCGCGCGTGCACATAAAAGAGTGACGTCGACACTGAACAACCAATCGCGGGTAGAGCGTGAGCGATATATTTTCCCGCGGAGGAGCAAGAGATAATCATTCAGAATTACGATGAATTTAAATATGTATTTCAAGCTCGAAACAATACGGTCTCTGCTGCCAAAGCAAGAGAAGACTGTTGGAGAAAGATTGCTGATTGTTAATGTGTAAGTTAAACAAATACGTTCTATATTTATGTAAAATTATGTATATGTGTAGCCTATATGTGTAATATAGCCTATAGCCTATTTTTTATAATATATATAAAAATGATACATGCACATTTTTTATATATTATAAAAATAGGCTGTAGGCTATATTACACATAGGCTACACATACACATAATTTTACATAAATATAGAACGTATTTGTACTACTAAGAAAGCTAGGGAATCCTATCATAAGATTAACAGAATAATAATAAAGATTTAAAATAATTCTTAACATGTATTATATTGTATAGTACATTTGTGCAATTTGCTTTTTGAAAAAAAATAAAATAAATGTGTTCATGTGATGTCACCCTATCAATATATCTTACCGGCAATTTTATAAAAGCCCTCTTTTATGGACATGGCCGATAAATGTCCGGGGAACACTATTAATGAAACTATTCATGTACTCCTGCAGAGCGAGGACCACCTTACGAATGGTTCGACAAACCGTGTTTTCCCCTATAGCTTCTGTGCGTCACCC
>NC_138726.1:66265469-66290469 GCF_965113295.1 Leuciscus leuciscus
CAGCACAGCTCTATATGTACAGCACAGCTCTATATGTACAGCACAGCTCTATATCTGCAGCACAGCTCTATATCTGCAGCAGAGCTCTATATCTGCAGCACAGCTCTATATGTACAGCACAGCTCTATATCTGCAGCAGAGCTCTATATGTACAGCACAGCTCTATATCTGCAGCACAGCTCTATATCTGCAGCAGAGCTCTATATCTGCAGCACAGCTCTATATGTACAGCACAACTCTATATCTGCAGCACAGCTCTATATGTACAGCACAGCTCTATATCTGCAGCACAGCTCTATATGTACAGCACAGCTCTATATCTGAAGCACAGCTCTATATGTACAGCACAACTCTATATCTGCAGCACAGCTCTATATGTACAGCACAGCTCTATATCTGCAGCACAGCTCTATATGTACAGCACAGCTCCATATCTGCAGCACAGCTCTATATCTGCAGCACAGCTCTATATCTGCAGCAGAGCTCTATATGTACAGCACAGCTCTATATCTGCAGCACAGCTCTATATCTGCAGCAGAGCTCTATATCTGCAGCACAGCTCTATATGTACAGCACAACTCTATATCTGCAGCACAGCTCTATATCTGCAGCACAGCTCTATATGTACAGCACAGCTCTATATCTGCAGCACAGCTCTATATGTACAGCACAACTCTATATCTGCAGCACAGCTCTATATGTACAGCACAGCTCTATATCTGCAGCACAGCTCTATATGTACAGCACAGCTCTATATCTGCAGCACAGCTCTATATGTACAGCACAGCTCTATATCTATAGCACAGCTCTATATCTGCAGCACAGCTCTATATGTACAGCACAGCTCTATGGGCCCTATCTTGCACCCAGCGCAAGTGACTTTGTACACCGACGCATGTATCATTCCTATTTTGCACCCGCGCAAAGCGGACTTTTCCCTCCACAGAAGCACGTCGGTAAGTTAGGAAATACACTTGCGCTCCCGGGGGCGGTTCAGCGCAAAGAGGAGGCGTGTTCCGGCGCAAACGTTCCTTCATGCTATTTTGCAGGTTTAGAAAACAATTGCGCCACTAACCAGGAAAAAATAGTTTAAAGTCAGTGGCGCGTTGCGCATGTTATTCATATGCTATTTTAAGGGCGCATGCTTGGCCATAATCAATGTAGCGTGTGCACAACGCGCACTTTGATTCTCTCATCTACACAGAAGCAGCAGTTTTCATTTTTGCAAATCATACATTATTACGATAGATAGATAGATAGATAGATAGATAGATAGATAGATAGATAGATAGATAGATAGATAGACAATTTATTATAAAAGCATACATCTAGCTTACACATTTACCCAAATTATCATACGCCTGTTTAACCGAAGTTAATTTGGGTGGGTTTCTCCATTCAATGTAACTTCTCTCTTTTACGGCCGTGACGAGAGCGTTGCTCTCCTCGGCTGTGAACCGCTCCTGGCGCGCGCCTGGCAAATCCGCCCGCCGTTACAATAGCAATCCGCTATGGAAAAAGTGCGTCTTCTCTTAAAGGGAATGTGAGATGACGCTCTGATTGGTTTATTTCACGTTACTCCCAAACCACACCTATGAATAATGAAGCTACTTCAGACCAACCCATTTTAGATTTGCGCCTGGCGCAAGAGTAATTTATCCCGCCGGGAAAATAGCAACAGCGCCGAGACCCGCCCACAAAGTTACTTGCGCTTTGCGCTTGACACTTGCGTTTCAGATCGTTAAAATAGGGCCCTATATCTGCAGCACAGCTCTATATGTACAGCACAGCTCTATATCTGCAGCACAGCTCTATATGTACAGCACAGCTCTATATGTACAGCACAGCTCTATATCTGCAGCACAGCTCTATATGTACAGCACAGCTCTATATCTGCAGCACAGCTCTATATCTGCAGCACAGCTCTATATGTACAGCACAGCTCTATATCTGCAGCACAGCTCTATATGTACAGCACAGCTCTATATCTGCAGCACAGCTCTATATCTGCAGCACAGCTCTATATGTACAGCACAGCTCTATATGTACAGCACAGCTCTATATCTGCAGCACAGCTCTATATGTACAGCACAGCTCTATATGTACAGCACAGCTCTATATGTACAGCACAGCTCTATATGTACAGCACAGCTCTATATCTGCAGCACAGCTCTATATGTACAGCACAGCTCTATATCTGCAGCACAGCTCTATATGTACAGCACAGCTCTATATCTGCAGCACAGCTCTATATGTACAGCACAGCTCTATATCTGCAGCACAGCTCTATATCTGTGTTCTCTGCCTGAAAGCTCGTCTTCGAGGTCATGTGTTCACGAGAGGCAGATGTTCAGAGGCTGGCGAGAGTGTTTGATCGAGTGAATGACGGGTTGAAGAGATCCGTTTCCTGAGATTCATGACCAAACACACACGCACACACGCACAAACACACGCGCACACACACACACACACACCGAACACAAAGGCGCTCGATGAAAGACAGGAGGAGATGATGACAGTGATGATCACCAGGATACAAAGAAAATTAAACTCCAGACCTCAAGAGTTTCCTCTTCATTCTCTCTCTCTCACACACACACACACACACACACACACACACACACACACACACACACACACACACACATGCCTACAGCATCCTGACACCAGTGGTGGATATTATTGAGGTATTTATACTTAATTACTGTACTTTAAGTACATTTGTCAAGTATCTGTACTTTATCAGAGTAATTTCCTTTTGGGAAAGTTTCCTCAGCATAATATTGAACTTGTTATTCCACTACATTTAATAAAAAGTTAAACATATAATTTCTCGTTATTTTTAGCTGTGATACAAATATATATATATATTGGTTTATTTAGAGACGTTCAACTGTTTGGAATGAACAAATCAAACAAAAGTATCTGAAAAAGCTCAACACAACAAATGTTTCGAGTGGTTTCCCCAAATTCAACAGATAATGCAACTTTTAATGATTTCTGCAGTCTCAGAATCATTCAACCCCTTCATGTCAAGCATCTTTAGTGAAAGTGAAGGCCAAGTATGGTAACCCATACTTGGAATTTGACCTCTGCATTTAACCCATCCAAGTTAATGCACACACATTAGGAGCAGAGTAGTGAGTAGTTAACACACACACACTGCAAACGTGGATACACACACCCAGAGCAGCGGGCAGCCTTTGTGTGGCGCCCGGGGAGCGATAAGGGGTTAGGTGCCTTGCTCAAGGGCACCTCAGGCATTTCCCACCGGCTCTGGAATCGAACCAGCAACCTTTGGGTTACCAGTTCAACTCCCTAACCACTAGGCCATGACTGCCCCACTGAGTGGAACAGTAGCACTGAGTAGAACAGTTTTGCTGTATGAGCTGCTGAAGCGAGATGTATAAGACAGCAGCTTCTGTTTCTGAGGGATCTGAGCTGTTCCTCATGAGCAATGGCCTCCAGTTCAGGGATATTCCTGGCCTTCTTCAAATCCCACCAAAGATTGTCTATGGGGTTCAGGTCATGTGACTGTGATGCCACTGTATCTTCCAGGACTTCTTCTGCAACCAAGCCTTGCTGGAATCTGAGGTATGCTTGGGATCATTGTCCTGTTGAAGGTCCAAGCTTCATCTTCCTCTCTGACGGCATGATGTTTTCTCCTAGGATCTCCTGATCCTTCAGTGACTCCATCTCTCCTTCCTCACGCTGCAGGTTTCCAGAGCCGTAGGATATACATCAGCCGAGAGCATCATGAGCTCCTCACGCTGAACTGTAGACAGAGGTCTTCACAGCATACGCTTCATTCTTCTTCCTCCAGACACACCACTGATCCAGAGGGACGAACAGCTCCAGTTTAGTTTCTTCGCTCAACAGAACAGAATCCCCAAAATCATGAGGCTTATTTATATGATTTTGAACACTTTTCTTGTGTGTTTGGGTCAGTAGTAGGGGTGACCCCGAATAGTCGAAGATTCGATGCTTCGATAGGAGGAGCCTGATTCGACTACCGATCTCACGGTCGAATCTTCGCAGAGGTGTTATGAAACGAAGATCATGTCACTTTGGCTATATGAGGGCGCTCAATGTCTGATTTCACACAGAACTACCGGTTTTCTGTCAATACGTTAATATTCAGCCTATTATGATAATGCTGTATATAAAAATGTGCAAAGAAAGAAGCTTTTAATAAATATTTTTTAACGTGCGTGAATAAATCCAAACACCCCGTGACAGATTTAAGTTTCACTTTCAATTCGTGACCGACAGAGGAGCGTCTTGGCGGCAAGGATTTAAATCTTTAACAATGTCTGGGATAATTATTTATTAAACTCTAACCCTCATTGATCCCACTCCCCTCATATACTGATTGACTCTCCTCTCCCTCCTCACACCTGCCTCCATTTTGTTATTTGCAATACTATAATGTTCATTTGCACTGCTGACTGTTATTACAGAAACAACTGTTTACATATGCATCTTGCACTACTACCTTGACTGGAATATGCTCAATTTGCACTGCCGACTGTTTATTTACAGTACCGACTGTTTACATATACATTTGCAATACCGTACTTTAACTGTAATATGCAATTACTTCCACTGCACTTTCACTCGGATAGCTTCTGTCCAAACTTTATTTGCACTACTTTAAATCCATTGTTATACTGCTCATTTTAGCCTAACTTATACATATATCTATTTGTAAAATTCTGTTTATAGTAATAGCCATCTGTATATTATGCTCACATTCTGTTTATAGTAACACCCATCTGTATATATATATTCAGTACATATCTATCTGTAAAAATACTGTTTATAGTAATAGCCATCTGTATATTAGCCATCTGTATATACATCTGTATATTATATTCAGTACATATCTAGCTGTAAACTCTGTTCACAGTAATAGTTATCTGTATATTATATTCATAGGACAAATCTATCTGTAAATTTTTGTTTATAATAGTATTCAACTCTATATTTATTCAGTACATATCCATGTTCTGCACTTATGGAACCACTGTATATCCTGCACTTGCTGCTATTGCACTTCTGGTTAGACCTAAACTGCATTTCGTTGCCTTGTACCTGTACTTGTGTAATGACAATAAAGTTGAATCTAATCTAATCTAATCTAATAAGAAAATCTAAAGTGTGGATGTACACCATCAGAAAGGATATTCTCCAAGGCTGGATTTAGCATCAGGAAAACCATGATCGCACTTCTGCCGGCCAACGTTAACAAGTTGGTTTTCCACAGGACATTCTAAATGCTTAACGTGAAAAAGCTTTTAAAACGCTTAAAAGGCACTTTAACGTGGCTTAATGTACACAGTACACACTTTATTAAGAAACCATACTGTGTGCAGATAAGCAGATGAACCCAGAATATGACCGCAGCGCGTTCCTCCTATAGTAAAGCGTTTTCATATTTTAATTTAACTATTTTAGGAGATTAAGTCGTTAAACGTTTTTCACGTTACGTGTTTTAGAATGTATTTTATCCGCGCGCACAATTTGAAAAGACTCCAACGGACAGACAGAGTGAAAGACGTTCAGGATTTGTTCTCTCGATCAGGTACAAGTGATTTCAAAACTTTTCAGCCGGTTCTAATTTGATTTTTGGATGCTGTGAACATGTTTAGCTAAAAAGACTTCGACTCCAGTTTAGCATTTATTGTTGTTTCTGCAGTTAAAAAGACAAAGTAGAAAATTCTGGCTACTATCGTTATTTTAATAATTTCTTTATTTTAATTTTATTTATTGATCTGTCAGGGTTATCTAATCTAACTATTTGTGGCTTGTGTTTTGAATATATGTTCCCCTGCACATTAGGCATTTTGCACACATTTGCTCCTCATCTTGTGACTTGATTCTGATTTATTTCGTTTTGTATTTTTATTTATAAGAAAGGTATATTCTGTTCTAATTTAATTCAGTAAATTAATTGTTAATTTTTTCGGTGCATCGATGTTGTGCTGTACTTGTAATTTAGCCGATTTAATTTGATTTGCATGTGAAATGTAAATCCTGTCTGCAGTGTGGCCTTTCTGGAGTTATTTATGTTATTTCTTAGTTTTATTGATCCCAAATGTTTTTATACATTTTCTTCTATATCTTTGTGTGATTTTCTGTACATCGCGGCTTTGAATTGTTAAAGCCCCGCCCCCATATACATGATTCGACTATTAGTCGACTATAGGCAAGACTTGACGATTCTGATTCGACTATGAAAATCCATAGTCGGGGACACCCCTAGTCAGTAGTGGTGTAGTCCTGGAGTTCTGGCATGCGTTCAGTACGAGCTTTACTGTGCAGCTGAAACCTGAGTCTGTGGTCTTCTGCAGTCACTCCAGGGCTTTTCTGAACCGTTGATATCTTCCTCCTTCTGCCCGTCCAGGGAGTGCAAACACTGTTCCTCTAACTTTAAACTTCAAACTATGCTTCCAAGTGTGTCTCGAGGAACATTTAGTGCCTTCACAATCTTTTTATATCCTGTTCCTGTTTGTGAAGGGCGATGAACTCTTCTCTTAACTTTGACCATTCTTTTGACTTAGCCATATTTCTAGCATGCAGTCAAACGTGACACTCATCAAACCTCTCCAGTTCAGATATGTTGTGTGTTCTAGCTCAAGCACACCTGGTGCAGCTAATGAAGCCCTTGATTAGTGAGAGAACACCTGTTCTGCAGATCTGGGCTGTTCTGAGGGATTATATCAGGGGGGTGAATAATTTTGAGACTGCAGAAGTCATTAAAAGTTGCATTTAAAAGTGACATCTATCTTAATCCATACATAATATTTTCTGTCAGGTTATTAGTGTAGTCTAGCAGATGTGTCTCACATTTATGATGAATATGTCAGCTCTATAATGGTGTCAGTGTGAGAGTCCAGCATTACAGGTCATTAGATGAGCCCAGAAAACAACTATAATCACAGCAATCATGTCATCCGAACACATTTACAGGAGGCCGTTGCCATGATACTCGTGTGCGACAACGTGACTTTATCATCTAAAAAATAAAATAAATCACTCAGCCAGGAGTCCGACTCTGAGAGAACGAGCACAGGACAGTACAGGAGTCTGGAAGAGTGTGTGAAGTGTGGGAGGAAGTGAGCTCAGCGAGAGAGAAAACACTTCCTGTGCTGCCATCAATATTACTGAGAAACACGATCAATGAGATCTAAACCTGGAAAACACACACAGAGACAAAGTTAACCCTTGACCAGTATTACTCTACGATCATTGAGACGCTATTATAGTTTGTATTGTTATATTTTCTGTTTTCATTTAAATTTTTCTTAAAGTTACAGTAATGTGTGTGTTGTGGCCTGTGTGAGCGTTGGGCTTCAGATCAATCGGTTCCGTGTGTCTTATCAAACACAGCAGCTCGACACTGGCCTCCAGCTCTTCAGAACGACTCGCTGCGTCTCGCTCATGTGTTAATCCTGGGAATCAGCGTGAAGAGGAGAAACGAGACTCACAGCCATCAGCTCGAGACACAGAGATGTTGTTCAGGATCACACATCCACACGTCATGACTCACGCTATCCTTCCACCGACTCTCAGACTCCACACCGCTTTATTAGCTCACATCAAACTGAGTTCAGTCCAGAACTGGAATGGAATTTAAAACCCATTTTCAGTTCAATTGTGAATTGACTAAACTACACAAGAAAACTCATTATCATAATGAGAATCCCTCCTGCGTTCAGTGTGTTTTTCTGCCATATAAACGTGTGTCAGATGTTAATGCAGGACTGAATCACCAGCCGTCGATTCAAGCTGTAATGATCCAGACTGTCCCATCATGCACCACTGCACACACACACACACACACACACACCACAGAGAGAGAGAGGAAGACATCTGTGTCTGTGTGTGTGTGTGTGTGTGTGTGTGTGTGTGTGTGTGTGTGTGTGTGTGTGTGTGTGTGTGTGTGTGTGTGTGTGTGTGTGTGTGTGTGTGTGTGTTTCCCATGAGTAAACTGCTTTAATAAACATACTCAATAACGCCTCGATGCAAAAGCAGAAATGCTCTGTGTGAGAGTTTAGCAGCGCGAGATTGGAAATATCATTAGCTTTATATAACAGAAGTACAGTCTTACATTACATTAGATCATAACTGGCTCAGATTCATGAGCTGGAATCTGAAAGGATTTGGTCGCGTCACAGAAACTACTGGAACAAAATTATTTTCTATTAAAATGCTTCTCAAACGTTTATTCTTCTGCTCATACATCCAGTCATTTACTGAATTACAATGAAAATCCAACATTCTGGTGAATCAAGTGTTCTTCCAAACCGCCCTATAGATTTATGAAATATGATAAAGTTTATATATTAAGTAGTACAACAGGTGTTGTGTGGCTGAGTTCAGAAAGTTCCGTCTGCCAGTAAGGCCAAAAAAACTTCAATGAAAACTATTTAAATTTTTTTTTTTTAAGAAACTAACACTTTTATTCATCACACACGCATTAAATTGATCAAAAGTGACAGTAAAGACATTTATAATGTTACAAAAATTATATTTCAAATAAATTATTTTAAACTTTCTATTCATCTAATAATCTTGAAGAATAAAATGCATCACTGTTTCCACAGAAATATGAAACTGTTTTCAACACTGATAATAATCATAAATGTTTCTTGATCATCAAATCCTCATATTAGAGTGATTTCTGAAGGATCATGTGACACTGAAGACTGGAGTAATGATGCTTAAAAGTCAGCTTTGATCACAGGAATAAATTACACTTTACTATATATTCACATAGAAAACAGATGATTTACATTATAATAATATTTCACAGTTTTTACTGTATTTCAGATCATGTAAATCCAGCCTTGGTGAGCAGAAGAGACTCTTTCAGAAACATAAAATAAACCCTGTAAATGATGTTACAGAAGTTCAAATTGCAACTGCGTCCTTTTTACTATTTCAGTTTACATTTAGTTCGGTATAAAACTGAAATGGAATTTCAAAGGCAGAAAAACTTCTGAGTGGATCTTCACCCTGAAATTACAAACAGCTCTATCAAAGCCTGGCTTAAACATCAGTCAAATATTCAATGAAGTTTTGGTCAAGATATGTAATTTCCCCTCTTCTGTCGCTCTCCTCTCCTGTGGCGTCCCACAAGGCTCGATCCTGGCACCCGCCCTTTTCTCGCTGTACATGCTACCATTGGGTTCTATTTTAAGAAGACATGGTGTTTACTTCCATTTTTATGCTGACGACAGCCAAATATATATATATATATATATATATATATATATATATATACTGTATATACCTATCAAGAGAAATGATCTGTCTGCATTCATTTCTCTTTTATTATGCTTAGATGAGGTGAAATCTTGGCTTGCTGAAAACTTTTTGTCTTTAAATGAAGAGGTGATAGTTTTCGGCCCCACTGATAATTTGAAGACCACCAGCATCGATTTGAGGAGTTAGTTTATATGATCACATCACTCCAACTCTAAGAGATCTTCACTGGCTGCCTATTCAGTATAGAATTGATTTAAAGATTATTCTATTTGTATGTAAATGTCTGCATAACAAAGCTCCTATCTACTTATCAGAACTGCTGCATTCCTATACGCCTTCCAGAAGCTGAAGATCAAGTGACCGTAACCTCCTTCTAGTCCCACACTCACGACTCAGACGTAGAGGGATCGAGCGTTCTCTGTGGTCGGGTCTCGGTTATGAAACAACCTGAGATTAGAGTCGCATCTTCCCTGACAATTCTTAAGTCTCTTTTAAAAACGTATAATTTTTTTATACACATATTTTTCTTAAATGTGTATATTATATTATATTTGTGTGTATTAAAATGTGTATATTTAAGATCTGTATTTAGTTGTCCTGTACAGAACTTTGGTCAGACTGTTTTAAATGTGCTTTATAAATTAATTAAACTTGAAACTTGAAAACTTGAATCCATATCACTGGTTAAACAACATCACACTCTCAGAATTATTCATCAGCTACACATTCACAACTCTTGTGTGTTTGATGTGTCAGATATCTGTCAGCGTGTGTTTATACACAGCTCATTAATATGCAGAATATCCCGCAGCTCTCTGATCATTATTATAATGAATATGCATGTGATCAGAGACACAGACTCTTTAATGCTCATTTGTGAAAGTTCTGCAGTTTATCACATACAGGTCACTGGTTACCATGGAAACCACAGCCTGACAACTAAACACTGAGGATCAGGAAAAACAACACTAAAAACTTACATACACACACACACACACACACACACACACACACACACACACACACACACACTAACCTGACCCCTGAACCTACCCATCACACACTCACTCGGCTCAGTCCATCACAGATGGAGACGTGTCATTTCCTCCTGCAGGTCGTCACATGACATGTTTGCACACACAGAGCGCTGGAAAGGTCAGAGCAATTACAGTGAGTGTGTGACATTTACACACACGACTTTAAACATCATACAATCAGTGTGAATGTGACGGATTCATCAGAGTTTCATCAGAGGGTCATTCTAGACATTTACTGCTCAGATTACCCCTGAAGGAGACGTGTGTGTGTGTGTGTATGTGTGTGTGTGTGTGTATGTGTGTGTGTGTGTGTGTGTGTGTGTGTGTGTGTGTGTGTGTGTGTGTGTGTGTGTGTGTGTGTGTGTGTGTGTGTGTGTGTGTGTGTGTGTGTAAGTATAAATGACAAACACATTCATGAATAAAACAGTTATATAAGTGGAATCAACGACCAAAAGCTGGACTAATACACTGATATCTTCTCATTTCTCTAAAGAACCACGATGAAGAGTTTCATCTGTAAATCACACAGAAACATAAAATACTAAACCACAGAAACTCAATCTCATCCGCTCTGGAGAATCTTCAGAAATAATCCATAATCTGGTTTAGTTGATCCACTCAAATCTGTGATAACTCAACTTTAATCTCATATCTACAGAGGACATCAGCTTTCCATTTCACGGCCAGGAGAGGAGAAACATCCCAGAGTCTCTGAGTGAGTGTGTGAGTTAGTGTGAGTGTGTGTGAGCATTTGAGGAGAAACATCCCAGAGTCTCCCACCGTCAGGAGTTTAATCCCGAATGTTCCAGAGGGAAGATCGTTTGCTGGGATTAGAGAGATAAGGACAGTCTGGATCTACAGTCAGACAAACAAACAAACAAATCAGTCGTGACCAGAACAAACAACTTTTCTCAACTCACACAATTATTACAAATTCATTCCAGGCCAGATCTGTTTGGATACTGGTGTGCTGTTAGGAAACACACCTGACGGGTGTGGGAGAGAAACGGGGTCACGGCGTTCCCGGATCATCCATTAGCGGAGCGTTTCTCTGTCATTCGCTGCATACGGTTAATCCCGCCGGGAGAAACTGATCTCATCAATCTAACGGCCCGGTCAGAGCCGCTAATTAGACAAAACCCCTGAAAATAGGGCATCGAGACAGAGCTGAGATATAGGCTGGTCAACAGTTACACATCAGAGAGGATCCTCAACCAATGAACCCTCAACCATCCCTCAATCCTCATCCAATGAACCCTCAACCATCCCTCAATCCTCAACCAATGAACCCTCAACCATCCCTCAATCCTCAACCAATGAACCCTCAACCATTCCTCAATCCTCAACCAATGAACCCTCAACCATCCCTCAATCCTCAACCAATAAACCCTCAATCCTCAACCGATGAACCCTCAACCATTCCTCAATCCTCAACCAATAAACCCTCAATCCTCAACCAATGAACTCTAAATCCTCAACCAATGAACCCTCAACCATTCCTCAATCCTCAACCAATGAACCCTCAACCATTCCTCAAACCCTCAACCAATGAACCCTCAATCATCAACCAATGAACCCTCAATCCTCAACCAATGAACCCTCAACCATTCCTCAATCCTCAACCAATGAACCCTCAACCATTCCTCAAACCCTCAACCAATGAACCCTCAATCATCAACCAATGAACCCTCAATCCTCAACCAATGAACCCTCAACCATTCCTCAAACCCTCAACCAATGAACCCTCAACCATCCCTCAAACAATGAATCCTCAACCAATGAACCCTCAACCATTCCTCAAACCCTCAACCAATGAACCCTCAATCATCAACCAATGAACCCTCAATCCTCAACCAATGAACCCTCAACCATTCCTCAAACCCTCAACCAATGAACCCTCAATCATCAACCAATGAACCCTTAATCCTCAACCAATGAACCCTCAACCATTCCTCAATCCTCAACCAATGAACCCTCAACCATCCCTCAATCCTCAAACAATGAATCCTCAACCAATGAACCCTCAACCATCCCTCAATCCTCAACCAATAAACCCTCAATACTCAACCAATGAATCCTCAATCCTCAACCAATGAACCCTCAACCATTCCTCAAACCCTCAACCAATGAACCCTCAACGATCCCTCAATCCTCAACCAATGAACCCTCAATCCTCAACCAATGAACCCTCAACCATCCCTCAATCCTCAACCAATGAATCCTCAACCATCCCACGGTCCTCAACCGATGGGAACCGGTGGGTTAACTAACTTCTTCCTGTTCTACTTCCTGGTTTACTTCCTGTTCTACTTCCTGTTCTCTGACACTTTCCATGTCCACATCTCTGACATAATCAGGACAAGAGGAAAACATGCTTATGATTACTGAAGATGAAATAAGACAACTTTTGGAAATTTGGAACTGAAAGAATATTGGAAACATAAAAAAATATCAGAAATCAATGGGAAAGTTCACACAAAAATTATTGTTCTGTCATCATGACTTCCATAAACAAAGATATTTTGTAGAATGGTGGGAACTAAACAACACTGAACCCCATTGACTTTCACTGTATGGTAAAAAACATGGATAAATTTCTCCAAATATCTTTATCATTTTCATCTATCTCTTCTTGTATCTGAAAAGGTCACTTTCATTTACGTTTTTTTTTTTTTTTTTTTTTTTTTTAAATATTAAATAGTTCAGTCCATTTTAAAGCATATGCTCAAGCCACAATGAAACAGAAACCGAAATGATTACAACTATCATCATGCACTTCATTTCAATTATTTTTATACAATGCGCAGATAAATTCTCTGTAATACATTACTTTAAAAAATATATATATATATATATAATGCATTATAAACTTATTTTAATGCATTACGTCTTACAATCTCATGAATAACAAACATCCAAATGTATATGTAACAAGGAATCTGAATATGTTATAATGCATTTAAACTTTGGTTACAATTATTTATGAAAATATATAATGCATTATAATGTACAGTATTATACATAAAGGCTTCAAGTAAAGTGCTTTACAAATTCCCTGTAGTTTTGTATTTTAAAAGTAATTGGAAAATCATGTTCATACAAATGAGAAAATTTACTCTGAACTGTTTAAAAATATGATTCAGTATTCCACCCGCCGTACCAACACTGTACCGAAACGTGAGCAGAAATCTGAACGGTGAACTTGTATTGTTTCATCACTTTGGATAAAAGCATCAGCCAAAGGCATGGATGTAAACGTGACGCTCTTCCAAATAAAGACCAAACGTTCGTTCTGTAATGCTGATTATGTGCTGAGCCATATTCTGTTTGAAGGCATGTTTCAGTATGTGAATATGTTAGTTCTATGGCTCGTCTGTAGTGTCTCATGCACTAATATTTGCATATACTGTATATTCATGCAGCGGAAGCTTTAATCCGAAGCGACTGACTGTTTCTCATTCAGGAGGAGATTCACGTTTCTCAGGTCAGATCCACAGCATGTCTCCAGCGCTGACATTCCCACATCAAAACATTCATCTCTTCAGGTCTGTCCTCTAGTTTTCTGTTCGACCCGCACAAACCCAGCAAATGTCACCGGCTTCAATCAGAAGAGAAGGAGAAACCAGACTCACATCTGAAGGAAACACATCGAGCAGCTCGAGCTTCTGAAACAACAAGCTTCAGTCTCAGTCCTGTACTGTTCAGATACTATTCTGCTGTTTGTTTAGTCAAGACATTTAAGCCTAGTTTTAGACAATTAAATCAATTTTAGTCGCTTTGCGTCATGTATAAAGTGCTCATTATTGTTGTCATTTGTGAATTATTGCACTTTCGCCTGCAAGCACAAATCAAGAGAACGTCAACTCTTTACGGATGCTTTATTTTACTACCCTGATTTATAATATCATCATTTACATTAACACACTCTCTACACATTATTTATGAAAACTGGTAAAACTCAAAAGTGGCTCTAAAACAGTGAAATTCCTAATAGTTCCAAATGTTTTTCTATTAAATCAACAGCAAATATATTGCTGTTGTTGCAACATGCATGTTGCATGAAAATGTTAGAATGTTGATATTACAGATCATGTATCGTCTGAACAGATGCACGAATAACACAGACACAGACTGACTGAAGATCTCAGTGAAGATCTCAGATGTTCAGGGGTCTCATTTATAAAACTGTGCGTAGGAACCTTACTAAAAGTGTACGTGCGCCCGAAAGGAAAAAATGGCGTACGCAAAAAAATATTCAGACTTATAAAACCGTTCGTACGCCAGAACCTGCGCAGAATTCACTTTATAAATCCCAGTCAGCGGAAGATTGTGCGCACATGTGTCTCCGCCCCGAAATAACCATATATGGAGCTTACAACGCCTAGTTTTACTATGCAGATCCTCATCTGCATATCATTTGCATATTATTATTCATCCACGTGATAACGTTTAACGGTACAAGACACATTACATTAATAAAAATCAAGTAGTTGCCTATCCTTGCCTTGTTTTTGAATACATAAATCAAATAGTGTAAAATACATTTCAGAGAAAGTTTTCTCAATCTTTTCCACTGGCCGAATTGTATTTTTAATTGATTTATATTTTTAATGGAAACAGATAGGCCTTGGGCATTAGACAATCTGGTATTATCATGATAAGCAATTATCTCTGTGGTTAAAACATTAAAACACAGCATAAAGCACGCCACAGGAAGTGTTCAAAAACATCACATCCACAACAATATTTCTATTGATTGAATTTGAATATAAAAAATGTTGTAACTTTTCAGTAATGATTTCATGTTTAAGTGTTTAACTCCATTAATTTGAATGGCATATTTAATCTAAATGTTTATATCAGAAGTAAAACATAGTTTAAATCATTATTTTATTTATTTAAACCGTTATTTGCGTCAGTTTCACTAAACGGCCCAGAGCGCTCGCTGGCGCGGACATTTAAGAAGAGATGGATATTTGCTTCAAGTGACAGGCTTGGTGAGTGAAATTATATTTGTATTATCTTTCTGTATTTGTTTAATTTTCTTTAGATTTTCTGTCTAAAAGTGACCAAAAAGACACTTAACTCCAGCTCACCATCGGTGTCGCCAAACTGCTCCATCTCCAAAACGTTTGTACGCATGGGTCAGAGTTTGCGTGCAGGTGCGCACATTTTCCCGTCAAGTTTGTTTTTATAAATCACAACTTATGCGTCGGAAGTGGCGTACGCACATTTTCAGCCCCGTTTTGTGCGTACGCCACGTTTATAAATGAGGCCCCAGGTCATCAGAGAGAGAACACATGCACTCGGTTGCCAGATTGAGAAGATCATCAGAGAGAGAACACATGCACACGGTTGCCAGATTGAGAAGATCATCAGAAAGCGAACACATGCACTCGGTTGTCAGATTGAGAAGATCATCAGAAAGCGAACACATGCACTCGGTTGCCAGATTGAGAAGTATGGAGTCAATATAGGGCCATATATATCTGCAAAATAAAACAATGTTTTGCAAACAAAAAATATGTTTTGCAAAAAAAAAAATGTTTTGCAAATAAAAATAAGAGTATTGAGAATTTTTTTTGCTTTTTTGCAAGTAAAAAAAAAAATATTGCAAAAGAAAAGTTAACCACTGAGAGAAAAAATAAAGTTTAGCAAAGTAAAACTTCAGCAGCATTGACTTTGCAACACATATTTCCCTTTGCGCCGCTCCTTTAAATCCGCGTTTCAGTCATCCGTGCCTCTGCGGCGCAAGCTTTCCTTTGCGCTTCATTTTTCTTTGCGCCTCGCTTTGTGTCCCTGATTTGACGTGGGGGGAGGGGTCAAGAGGTTGGGGTGTGTACAAGGGACGAAGGCGCGTCCCTCTCGTAACGTCATCAGCGCGAGCCCCAGACTATTATTGTCAATAATACATACCTGTGATCCATCACCCGGGCTGCGTTCCAGTCCAAAATTGTCATGCCCTTCACTCGCTAACTTCCCTCCGTCTCGTTCACTCGGATGTACGTCATTGCGAGTGCTCACTACTGGCGGAAACTGCAATGGGCTGAAATGGAACGTCCTAAGCCCTTGATCAGTTGGAATCAGCTGTGGAGTTGATTTATTATTTACATTTTGTTTCCCTTTAAGAATTTGTTTAATGCAGCATCCAAATGTTTATAGGTGTGTTTGGGTTGTTTTAAATTAAAAATATATATGATTAATATATCATAAGAGTTGTCTGTTGTGGTGGTGATTAGATGAGATATGTGGTGACGTCACAATCGTACTGCATTGTGGGACATATAGGTGCCTGAAGTGTACATTGAAGCAGACTCGCTCCCTCGGTCAAAATCGAGGGAACGAGGGTCTGTCCATATAAACTTCCCTCGTCCACTTCACGAAGTGGAACGCACTTCAAAATGGCGGCAGGGATTCCCCCAAGGGGAAGTGCTTAGGGAAGTTCACAAGTGCGTGTCTAAAAGTGGACTGGAACGCAGCCTCACATGTCTCTGCTCCGCCATTTCGATCGATCCAGTCGGTCTGGGGCTCGCGCTGATGACGTTACGAGAGGGACGCGCCTTCGTCCCTTGTACACACCCCAACCTCTTGACCCCTCCCCCCACGTCAAATCAGGGACACAAAGCGAGGCGCAAAGAAAAATGAAGCGCAAAGGAAAGCTTGCGCCGCAGAGGCACAGATGACTGAAACGCGGATTTAAAGGAGCGGCGCAAAGGGAAATATGTGTTGCAAAGTCAATGCTGCTGAAGTTTTACTTTGCTAAACTTTATTTTTTCTCTCAGTGGTTAACTTTTCTTTTGCAATATTTTTTTTTTTACTTGCAAAAAAGCAAAAAAAATTCTCAATACTCTTATTTTTATTTGCAAAACATTTTTTTTTTTTGCAAAACATTTTTTTTTTTGCAAAACATTGTTTTATTTTGCAGATATATATGGCCCTATATTGACTCCATAGAGAAGATCATCAGAGAGAGAACACATGCACTCGGTTGCCAGATTGAGAAGATCATCAGAAAGCGAACACATGCACTCGGTTGTCAGATTGAGAAGATCATCAGAAAGAGAACACATGCACTCGGTTGCCAGATTGAGAAGATCATCAGAAAGAGAACACATGCACTCGGTTGCCAGATTGAGAAGATCATCAGAGAGAGAACACATGCACTCGGTTGCCAGATTGAGAAGATCATCAGAAAGAGAACACATGCACTCGGTTGCCAGATTGAGAAGATCATCAGAGAGAGAACACATGCACTCGGTTGTCAGATTGAGAAGATCATCAGAAAGCGAACACATGCACTCGGTTGCCAGATTGAGAAGATCATCAGAAAGCGAACACATGCACTCGGTTGCCAGATTGAGAAGATCATCAGAGAGAGAACACATGCACTCGGTTGTCAGATTGAGAAGATTAAGTAAAACACCAGGCAGAACATGTCATGTTAAGAGGAAAACTCTGATTGGGGGATTTAAACTCTCGACACCTGGCAACCACAAGCATGAAAGGCTCGATAAAAACAGTCTGCAATATTTACTGCGCATTTTTGTTGAATCTTTGTTGAGTATTTATCATGTTGCTATATTCACAGTTAGTCTTGATTACCAGTTTCCCTGGAATCAGTGAAAGAAAGTCTGCATTGATTGCCTGTTTGAACTGGTCATCTCTTCTGTGTTCTATGGACTTCAGACGTGTAATACAGCGTATAATGATAATGAACATGTACAGTATTATTATCCCAGGCACTTCAAAATAAAGTAAATAACTCTAGATACAGTTTTACCAATTGTTGCAATAGGATGCTATAGTGTTTCTCAAACACCACCAAATACTTAAAGACTTTTTTTAAGTTAATTAACAAACATATGTTTAAATTTTTTACATTTTTAATCTAAACTAAAAACATGACAGTCCAGAAAATATTCCCATGTCTGGAAAATATCTGGTTATTTATTGCTCTTTATGATCGTGTTCATTTGCACTATAATCGGTCTGAAAAAAATGTCTATAATTTCTATAGTTTTATTGTGTAAAGTTATTAAACGTATTAAGTTATTAAACTTGTTATTAAGAGCACAATGCATACAGGTTTTTGTAAAATAATTCAATACTATGATAACACCAGTGATAAAAGCTTTGGAAATCATTCCTATATGAAAATCGGAGTCGTGTTTAATCTCCTGCCGCTCAATCCAAACTCCTGCAAATACACGAAACGGACACTGTGATCATATTTTTATAAAGGACTGTCTGGAAACATGCATTTAATCGACTGCGTTTCAGTCACAAAGGCCTCGCTCTCCATCCAGCACATGCACACGTCTCTTCAGGGTTGCCATGGTGACGTGCCTCCCGAGGCATGCTGGGTAGAGACGGGTAATCCATCAGTAGTGTCCTGATGGAGGAAAAACATCCAGATACCTGTGCCTGATCCCAAACACACACCAGCACCATCCATTACGCAGACAAATCCAGCCTGCGGGGGAACTATGGGTAAATATATCTGGCCCTCGACGGATGCGAGCGTCGTTCTGGACGGTTTAACCTTTGAACTCACACACCTGCTTTATCACATTACACTGAGAACACATTCACAGCCCGAACGTCAACATCGTGTTCTCATCTGTGCCGTTAAACCAACCAACAACAACATGGAACTGTCCATTGGAAAGTAAAAGTCAAACAGTAACGCTTTACAATAAGGGTTCATTTGTTAACATCAGTGAATTAACATGCATTAACTAATGACAACTTATTGTAAAGCATTACCAATAAAAGCAACTCATAAGAAGAAAAGAAAGTGAGATAAAGAAGGAAGAGTAAATCTTGGAGAAACATGTTTCTCTTAGAAGCAAATCAAAGCCCCCAGAAGTCGCCAAAACCGCAGTCCAATCTGACAAAGCCTCAGCTCGGCGGCCGATACGCCTGCAGAACATCAGACTTTAACACACCAGAACATTTAATCAGCTGCTTACCTTCCACAGCGTACTCTTCTGTTCCTGAGAGAGAGAGAGAGAGAGAGGCTTTATTAGTGGGACGCTTCATACTCATACATCTGAAAACCACACATGCATTCTTCACAGGAGAATTGATCGGTTCAAAGCAACCGAGCGAGAACAGATGAAATGGCAGACAGTTTCATTGAAAATGCAAGACGCCCTGCTGAGAAACATTAAAGAAGGAGTGTAAGACAATATCAGATATGAATTCACATTTAGCTGGAGTTTGATACGGGTCAAACGCCTCGGTCCTGCTGCAGCTCATTAGAGACGCTTCCAGTTCAGCGCTGCGGTTCCTCTCACACACACCAGATTCATCAGTGTCTCGTTGTGATATTGACCTGAGAGATGCTCAGCAGCTCCACAGAATGAGGTTAATTACTGCAAAACTCTTGGCAAGACGGTTCACGAGAACGCTGAAACATAACCAGCTAAACCTGGATGTTTTACAGTGTGGTGATCACATGTTCACAGTCGCTGTCAGCGCTACACTGGTTCCAGGAACACTAGCTATGTTTCCAAACACCCATTTCTACGCAAATTTCAGGATATTGTTGATAAGAGAAGACATGCGAATAAACTACAGTGGACTCACATTTACTGAAAAACGTCCTTGATGCGCAACAACAAACTGAATGTGATCGGATAACTGGAGTAACCAGGGGACCAATGGCGTCGCAGCGTCTCTAATGTTGGTTTGGTGTTTCTGAAACGCCGGAGTCGAAGTGTGTGATCAGGATAATCTGGTGTAACTCCCTCCAGAAGCGTCTCACACACACGAGTGTGTTCCCGAACACCAGCATCCGAACGCTAGAGAACACGACAGCGTTGACTGTGTTTCGTCTGACGCTCTGAGATGCAAAAAGAGCCTGATTGAATCATCTTACATTTTTATAACCGATATATTGAACCTGTTTCCCAGGAAGTGACAATTTTGTTCTCTTGAACACATGGGATGGAAAAGCTGCTTTATTCGCAAATGCTTTATGCATTTATGCCATTTGGGATGGAAACAGCTGATAGACTGTTTCACAACACTGATCTGTTTGAGCCACCCGACCTTTCAACCTCAACCAATCGTGTGAGTTTGTGGCGGGACTATCTGTTTGACTGACCAATACCATACCCACTCATACTATTTCTGTCATATGGAAAAAAACAGTAAGAGTATTATGTTAATATGCTGTTCTCTATTTGACACATTTCCAATTGGTGATGTTAGTGGAGCAGAAATGACAAATTACATCTATTATTTTAGTTCAAAAGGGATGAACAGTGTGAAATAGAGATAAAAAAGTACAGAAGAATAAGAGGAAGAGGAAGAGGAGGAAGAAAATGATGATGATGACGAAGAAGAAAAGCATTAGTTGTAGTTGGTTGGTTGGTGTCAGATTCCTTGGCTGTTTTCATGCAAAATAAAAAAGTTAAAATGCAATAAAAGCGCAATTCAAAAACATATACAAATTTGCTTTGGATAAGAACTTTGCTTTGGATCCAGTGTTGACTAAAATTTTTTCAAAAGTGTTTGCTAAGTAATATAAATTAGAAGATGAGGAAGAGAAGCAACAGCAGAACAGTCGTCCTCAGTACAGCTCCAGCTCTTCACTGACTCCTAACTGGCCTAATGAAGTGGTCATGAAGTTAATCACTATCAGGGAACTGAAGATCACACATCCGTCTGTTTTCTGTCCGTCTCATCTGAAGCTCAAGAGTCTTTACCATCAGAAAGCAGACGGTGTCAAGAGACCATCGGATCACACACAACCACCGCTTCAACCCTGCTACACCTACAGTTCATTCACTACTGTTACTGACATCACTGAGATAAACCCTTCATTCAGCTCCTGTTACTGACATCACTGAGAGAAACCCTTCATTCAGCTCCTGTTACTGACATCACTGAGAGAAACCCTTCATTCAGCTCCTGTTACTGACATCACTGAGAGAAACCCTTCATTCAGCTCCTGTTACTGACATCACTGAGAGAAACCCTTCATTCAGCTCCTGTTACTGACATCACTGAGAGAACCCCTTCATTCAGCTCCAGTTACTGACATCACTGAGAGAAACCCTTCATTCAGCTCCTGTTACTGACATCACTGAGATAAACCCTTCATTCAGCTCCTGTTACTGACATCACTGAGAGAAACCCTTCATTCAGCTCCTGTTACTGACATCACTGAGAGAACCCCTTCATTCAGCTCCTGTTACTGACATCACTGAGAGAAACCCTTCATTCAGCTCCTGTTACTGACATCACTGAGAGAAACCCTTCATTCAGCTCCTGTTACTGACATCACTGAGATAAACCCTTCATTCAGCTCCTGTTACTGACATCACTGAGAGAAACCCTTCATTCAGCTCCTGTTACTGACATCACTGAGAGAAACCCTTCATTCAGCTCCTGTTACTGACATCACTGAGAGAAACCCTTCATTCAGCTCCTGTTACTGACATCACTGAGAGAAACCTTACATTCAGCTCCTGTTACTGACATCACTGAGAGAAACCCTTCATTCAGCTCCTGTTACTGACATCACTGAGAGAAACCTTACATTCAGCTCCTGTTACTGACATCACTGAGAGAAACCCTTCATTCAGCTCCTGTTACTGACATCACTGAGAGAAACCCTTCATTCAGCTCCTGTTACTGACATCACTGAGAGAAACCCTTCATTCAGCTCCTGTTACTGACATCACTGAGAGAAACCCTTCATTCAGCTCCTGTTACTGACATCACTGAGAGAAACCCTTCATTCAGCTCCTGTTACTGACATCACTGAGATAAACCCTTCATTCAGCCACTGTTACTGACATCACTGAGAGAAACCCTTCATTCAGCTCCTGTTACTGACATCACTGAGAGAAACCCTTCATTCAGCTCCTGTTACTGACATCACTGAGATAAACCCTTCATTCAGCTCCTGTTACTGACATCACTGAGAGAAACCCTTCATTCAGCTCCTGTTACTGACATCACTGAGAGAAACCCTTCATTCAGCTCCTGTTACTGACATCACTGAGAGAAACCCTTCATTCAGCTCCTGTTACTGACATCACTGAGAGAAACCCTTCATTCAGCTCCTGTTACTGACATCACTGAGAGAAACCCTTCATTCAGCTCCTGTTACTGACATCACTGAGAGAAACCCTTCATTCAGCTCCTGTTACTGACATCACTGAGATAAACCCTTCATTCAGCTCCTGTTACTGACATCACTGAGAGAAACCCTTCATTCAGCTCCTGTTACTGACATCACTGAGAGAAACCCTTCATTCAGCTCCTGTTACTGACATCACTGAGATAAACCCTTCATTCAGCTCCTGTTACTGACATCACTGAGAGATACCCTTCATTCAGCTCCTGTTACTGACATCACTGAGAGAAACCCTTCATTCAGCTCCTGTTACTGACATCACTGAGAGAAACCCTTCATTCAGCTCCTGTTACTGACATCACTGAGATAAACCCTTCATTCAGCTCCTGTTACTGACATCACTGAGAGAAACCCTTCATTCAGCTCCTGTTACTGACATCACTGAGAGAAACCCTTCATTCAGCTCCTGTTACTGACATCACTGAGAGAAACCCTTCATTCAGCTCCTGTTACTGACATCACTGAGAGAAACCCTTCATTCAGCTCCTGTTACTGACATCACTGAGAGAAACCCTTCATTCAGCTCCTGTTACTGACATCACTGAGAGAAACCCTTCATTCAGCTCCTGTTACTGACATCACTGAGAGAAACCCTTCATTCAGCTCCTGTTACTGACATCACTGAGATAAACCCTTCATTCAGCTCCTGTTACTGACATCACTGAGATAAACCCTTCATTCAGCTCCTGTTACTGACATCACTGAGATAAACCCTTCATTCAGCTCCTGTTACTGACATCACTGAGAGAAACCCTTCATTCAGCTCCTGTTACTGACATCACTGAGAGAAACCCTTCATTCAGCCACTGTTACTGACATCACTGAGAGAAACCCTTCATTCAGCCACTGTTACTGACATCACTGAGAGAAACCCTTCATTCAGCCACTGTTACTGACATCACTGAGATAAACCCTTCATTCAGCTCCTGTTACTGACATCACTGAGAGAAACCCTTCATTCAGCTCCTGTTACTGACATCACTGAGAGAAACCCTTCATTCAGCTCCTGTTACTGACATCACTGAGAGAACCCCTTCATTCAGCTCCTGTTACTGACATCACTGAGAGAAACCCTTCATTCAGCTCCTGTTACTGACATCACTGAGAGAAACCCTTCATTCAGCTCCTGTTACTGACATCACTGAGAGAAACCCTTCATTCAGCCACTGTTACTGACATCACTGAGAGAAACCCTTCATTCAGCCACTGTTACTGACATCACTGAGAGAAACCCTTCATTCAGCTCCTGTTACTGACATCACTGAGAGAAACCCTTCATTCAGCTCCTGTTACTGACATCACTGAGAGAAACCCTTCATTCAGCTCCTGTTACTGACATCACTGAGATAAACCCTTCATTCAGCTCCTGTTACTGACATCACTGAGAGAAACCCTTCATTCAGCTCCTGTTACTGACATCACTGAGAGAAACCCTTCAATCAGCTCCTGTTACTGACATCACTGAGATAAACCCTTCATTCAGCTCCTGTTACTGACATCACTGAGAGAAACCTTACATTCAGCTCCTGTTACTGACATCACTGAGAGAAACCCTTCATTCAGCTCCTGTTACTGACATCACTGAGAGAAACCCTTCATTCAGCTCCTGTTACTGACATCACTGAGAGAAACCCTTCATTCAGCTCCTGTTACTGACATCACTGAGATAAACCCTTCATTCAGCCACTGTTACTGACATCACTGAGAGAAACCCTTCATTCAGCTCCTGTTACTGACATCACTGAGAGAAACCCTTCATTCAGCTCCTGTTACTGACATCACTGAGAGAAACCCTTCATTCAGCTCCTGTTACTGACATCACTGAGAGAAACCCTTCATTCAGCTCCTGTTACTGACATCACTGAGAGAAACCCTTCATTCAGCTCCTGTTACTGACATCACTGAGAGAAACCCTTCATTCAGCTCCTGTTACTGACATCACTGAGAGAAACCCTTCATTCAGCCACTGTTACTGACATCACTGAGAGAAACCCTTCATTCAGCCAGTGTTACTGATAAATCATCTAACAATCAGATGCTTCTATTAAACGTCTGAGATTTCAAATTAAACAAGCTCTTAACAAGACACTTAATTGGGCGCACATTGTAAGCAATGATGCCGCATACATTATCTGTTGATCACAGAGTCTGAAATGCTCGTGAGAGTAAATAAGCCGAAAATCTCTAAATATTCAGTCCTCCGAGCATTAGAAGGAAGAAGAAAAAAATAAAAACACTGGTGAATTATTCATGTTCATAAATCTGGCTCTCTCCAGAGGCAAGCCATTTTCCCCCTGCCGCTATTAAGATTTCATGATGGCGCATGTGAGAGTTTAGAGCTCAGTGTGGATTCACTACAAACCTGCCAAATTACTTGATTTCACCCTTTACATGTTTACATCGTAAGAGTTTGCAAAGTCCAGTCAGCTTTATTTCTACAGCGCTTTATACAGTACAGATTGTTACAAAGCAGCTTCATAGTAATAAACAGAAAAATAACAGAATCAATAATCAAACTTCATCAAATATGAGAGAA
>NC_138726.1:66295469-66300469 GCF_965113295.1 Leuciscus leuciscus
CTCTTCTGGAAAAGGGGCGGGGAGCAGCAACTCATTTGCATTTAAAGATACATGTACAAAAACAGCATGTTTTTCCTTCCACTCAAAAATGGCCATTTACAACATGATATAATAAATTATCTGTGGGGTATTTTAAGCTGAAACTTCACAGACACATTCTGGGAACACATGAGACTAATGTTACATCTAAAGGGCATAGAGGGTCCCCTTTGCGACAATTGTATATGTATTAAAAGAAACTGTACTGTTTTTTGATAGTGTAATACTATGAGATAATGAATCTCAAGGGGTTTATCCTGAAGAATACATTTGTTACAATATAATATGTTTATTCAACGTCAACAGTGAGTGTAACTGGAACATGAGTTTATGAACCATTTACTGATAAACACGAGCCGATCGAACAGCAGTTTAGCAGGAAAGTTCATGTAAATCTGAAGCTGTTTAATGTAGAAATGAAGGTAATTGTGAAACGCCCCTCGATCACGTGATTGGCTAATGTCAGGCCGCTCAAACATACATATTAATACGGTGAATGTGTAGTCTGGATATGAAAACAAGGTCAAGCGAGTCGGGCAGATGTTGAGCGTCAGAAACCTGCATCAGAAACTGACCAAGACTTCACTGTCTAATCAATATAACACCACGTCTTTATCTGCTGGCCTCCAACTGGCAGATTCTTCAAGGGTGAGCAGTGACTTTGGTCTACTTGAACACAGCAGAAGCTGACAGTTCATCAATGCTGCTCGTATATTAGTATCGACAGCAGGAGCTGGTGGGAGGGGCGGAGCTTATCACCACAAACCAATCAGACACTGAGAGACGGGCAGATCAGGGCGGAGCTTATCACCACAAACCAATCAGACACTGAGAGACGGGCAGATCAGGGTGGAGCTTATCAACACAAACCAATCAGACACCGAGAGACGGGCAGATCAGGGCGGAGCTTATCAACACAAACCAATCAGACACTGAGAGACGGGCAGATCAGGGCAGAGCTTATCAACAAACCAATCAGACACTGAGAGACGGGCAGATCAGGGCGGAGCTTATCACCACAAACCAATCAGACACTGAGAGACGGGCAGATCAGGGTGGAGCTTATCAACACAAACCAATCAGACACTGAGAGACGGGCAGATCGGGGCGGAGCTTATCAACAAACCAATCAGACACTGAGAGACGGGCAGATCAGGGCAGTGCTTATCAACAAACCAATCAGACACTGAGAGAAGGGCAGATCAGGGCGGAGCTTATCAACAAACCAATCAGACACTGAGAGACAGGCAGATCAGGGCAGAGCTTATCAACAAACCAATCAGACACTGAGAGACGGGCAGATCGGGGCGGAGCTTATCAACACAAACCAATCAGACACTGAGAGACGGGCAGATCAGGGCAGAGCTTATCACCACAAACCAATCAGACACTGAGAGACGGGCAGATTGGGGAGGAGCTTATCACCACAAACCAATCAGACACTGAGAGACGGGCAGATCGGGGCGGAGCTTATCACTACAAACCAATCAGACACTGAGAGACGGGCAGATCGGGGCGGAGCTTATCAACAAACCAATCAGACACTGAGAGACGGGCAGATCAGGGCAGAGCTCTCAAACTGAATGTAGGCTCAAAGAGGATCTAGTCTTCAACACCTAAGAGACATGCCAGTGATAAACGAGCGATCACTTTTATTTTCTAAAATCAAAATAAAACTGAATATTGCAGTAATTCAAGGTCGACACAACAGCCTATTAAAGGGGTCATGGACTGGATTATTTTATTATTTTATAATGTTTCCAGGTGTGCCCTTATAATGTTAGTATGATTTTTTAATATTTTTTTTTTCATAATTTAGAAATAAAAGGCATTTCTCCTAGCCTGATTTTAGCCTCTGATTTGAACGCTCTCTGCTGTGATTGGCTGTGAGACTTCAGTGTAAACGCCCACTGCTGTGATTGGCTGTGAGACTTCAGTGTAAAAGCCCACTGCTGTCATTGGCTGTGAGACTTCAGTGTAAACGCCCACTGCTGTGATTGGCTGTGAGACTTCAGTGTAAACGCCCACTGCTGTGATTGGCTGTGAGACTTCAGTGTAAACGCCCACTGCTGTCATTGGCTGTGAGACTTCAGTGTAAACGCCCACTGCTGTGATTGGCTGTGAGACTTCAGTGTAAATGCCCACTGCTGTGATTGGCTGACATCTTTGCATATGAAATAGCCAGCATTACATATGGGACTCTTATGAAATATTTGACAAAGTTTTTACTATTACTGCTATGGAGATGAAAGAGTCGTGGAAAGTTCGATGTATTCCCACCACATGAGAGGTTGCAGTGATGAGCACTGAGCAGGAGACGGACAGTCTGTTGATCGCGTGAATGAAGTGATCTCATCATTGTAACGCAGATTCTGCACTCTCATGAATGCTTTCACCAAACAACAAGGCAAATACAGTAAGTGCTTCGTTGTGGCAAGTGGCCAGATCAACTTTCGCTGTGCAATTGGAAAGGGAGCGTTCTTTGAGCACTTTCTGTATATAATTTAATCACAGTTTAAATAAGATTATTTTCATCCTACTAAGAGAAACGATGTGAAGTTGATCGTTTAGTCAGTCACTTGATTTGATGATGCATAAACAGTATTGAACGACTTTGAGAGATAATCTGTCTGAACTACATATTTTTATATTGTTTTTATTAATAAATCTATATTGTTAAAAGTGCTATCTAAAGGAAGGTGACTTGACTGACATCAGGAGACCGTCGACGATTGACTCGTGGAAATGACAGAATTCTGCTGCATTCTGGGAAGGTTAAGAGGTTGTAAACCACAAAGCGGATGATGATTGTGGTAATCCCGACTCAAACACACACGCCAGTAAAAGCCCAGCCGCTGTAATGAACGAGAGCCAGAGACGCGGACGGAGAACCAGCTTTGATTGTGTTAATATCGAACCAGAGCGAGAAAGAGCACAACAGCCTCGACACACACACACACACACTCGTTTCTCCAGATGAGACGCACGAATCACACGCTCGCCGGTGAATATGAGCTGAAGCCGTCTCATGTTTAATGTGTTACTGTTTTCAGACGCGTCTCTGTGACACACACACACACTGCGATCTGTGAACCCGCCGCTCTACAAACACCCTTCAGGTTCAAAGCGTTCAGGGGTTTATGTTCAGCTTCTTCACCTCCAAACACACACTTCACGCATTATGTGTCTCACCATCTTAAAGAGCTAAAGATCTAAAGGCTTTGACCTCAGTATGGTTATATATATATATATATATATATATATATATATATATATATATATATATATATATATATATATATATATAATACACACACACATACAGACACACAGTAGAGCTGCTGTAAAGCCTAAACAATCTCTGTTACTGTAATCTCCTATTATCACTGTAAAGCTGATTTGAAACAATCTATATTGTTAAAAGTGACGTGACTTGACTTGACTTGACACACACACACACACACTCACAGTTATTAATATTTGGTTGGTTCTGTCTTGTTTTTGCAAGTGTTCCTAATTTAGGGTTAGGGTTAGGATTGGGCTTACCTAACCCTAACCCAAAATCTTTAACACATTTTTGATAATCTTTAAATATGGGTGAAGACATCACTAGTATATGTCCACAAGGGTTTACTCTCATAGGACCGCCTGTGGTGTATGTATATATATATATATATATATATATATATATATATATATATATATATATATATATATATTCATACCAGGTCAAGAAGATATGATCATATAACACCAATTGTATCATGTCTACACTGGTTACCTAATAAGTTCTTTATCAATTACAAAGTATTGCCACTGACCAATAAGACCAACAGTATAAGGCACCATTGCTACAATTCTCTATCCTAATCATTTGTTAACAATATGCATTCATTACTTCAATGAGCTCACTGTTTATGCCTAAAATTAATACATTGTTTAAATTAATACATTGTTAGCTAACTGCGTGATTTGTACATGTACATTTCTGAAATACATAACTTAGACAGTTACATCTGATAACAGATCACGGTGAATGATAATGTAGACTCATGCACTTTCTGTAAAGCTGCTCTGAAACGATGTGTATTTTCTAATTCCGCTATACAAATATATGTAAAAAATTAAATCTTTTAAAAAACCGTCAATGACAAACAAAAACCATAGAAATAAAAAACATCCTAATTTAAATATAGTCCAAAACACTTTTACAGAAATTTTCCTTAAATGTTAAAACCTGTTATTTTACAGCTATTTAATGAATTATTACGATCAAACACCTTCACTGTAAAAAAACAACATAAAAAACAATGGATGCCATTCAAAAAACGTAAAATTAATGTAAAATGTCCTAATTTAAATAAAGTGCAAAAGACTTTTACAGAAATCTTCATTAAACTTTTGAACAGAAACACAGTTATTTCACATACACTACCGTTCAAAAGCTTGGGGTCAGCAAGATTTTTAATGTTTTTAAAAGAAGTCTCTTCTGCTCACCAAGGCTGCATTTATTTGATAAAAAAAACATATTATGACAATTTAAAATGACCGTTTTCTATGTGAATATACAGTAAAGTGTAATTTATTCCTGTGATCAAAGCTGAATGTTCAGCATCATTACTCCAGTCTTCAGTGTCACATGATCCTTCACAAATCACTCTAATGTGAGGATTTGATGATCAAGAAACATTTATGATTATTATCAGTGTTGAAGACAGTTGTACAATTTTTTTTTCAAAATTCTTTGATGAATAGAAAGTTCAAAAGAACAGCATTTATTTAAAATAGAATATTTTCTAACATTATAAATGTCTTTACTGTAACTTTTGATCAGTTTAACTCATCCTTGATGAATAAAAGTATTGATTTATTTTATTTCTTTCCCCCAAAAATAAAATTAAAATTCTTACTGACCCCAAACTTTTGAACGGTAGTGTTTAATGTTACAAAAGCTTTAGATT
>NC_138726.1:66305469-66307969 GCF_965113295.1 Leuciscus leuciscus
CCGTCTTGTGCGCTCGGAGCGGCGCAGCACAGGTAGTGGATCTACTTCTGCTTCTGTCTGTTCAACAACTGAGGGGTGTGCTTGGGCTGTCTCAGAAGCAGTCATTCTCTCTCTGACCGAAGTGGTGACGGCAGAGTCTGCAGGCAGGGCCTCCAATACTGTATCAGAGACCTGAAGACTGGTAGGCTCCTCTGTTCTCTCGGGCATAGGCGTTTCACCAGTCACTATGGTATGCCGTTTTTTTATTTGATCGACATGACGTCTCATGACTCGTCCGTCTCCTGTTTGTACTGTATAGGATACAGGCCCGGTGTTCTCTTCAACGACCGCTGGTACCCAACGGGGTCCATGACTGTAGTTTCGGGTGTACACATCATCCCCAGGAGAAAAACTCCTCCACTTACTGTGTGCGTCATGTTGTTCCTTCTGCTTGAGTTGTTTCTTACGTATCTTTGACTTCACATCAGGCAGTAGAAGATCCAGTGTTGAGCGCAATCTCCTGGACATGAGCATTTCAGCTGGTGACAATCCGGTCGTGGTTTGCGGTGTGATTCTGTAATTAAACAGAAATCTAGCTATTCTTGTTTCCAGAGTGTCTCCTTTTATTTTCTTTATTCCTTGTTTGAACGACTGTACAGCTCTTTCCGCTAGGCCGTTCGATGCCGGGTGGAATGGAGCGGATGTTATGTGCTGTATGCCATTCTGTTTTAGGAATCCTTGAAACTCTTGGCTTGTGAAGCAAGTTCCATTATCTGATACTAAGGTCTGGGGCAGGCCATGTATGCTAAAGCACTGTCTGAGCTTTTCAATGGTCACTTGACTTGTTGCTGTACTTGCTGGGTACACGTCAATCCATTTGGAGTGTGCGTCTACAATGACAAGGAAAATTTTTTTCTAGAAAAGGGCCGGCGTAATCCACATGCAGCCTGCTCCAGGGTGTCTCCGGCCATTCCCATGGATGTAGCGGTGCTCCTGCTGGAGGATTCCTGCTTTCCTGACATGTATGGCAGGACTGCACTTCCTTTTCAATTTCGGAGTCCATCCCCGGCCACCAAACGTATGAACGTGCTAAGCCCTTCATTCTCGATATTCCTGGGTGTGTGTGGTGTAACTGTTTTAAAATGGCTTTCCTACTCCTCTGCGGAACGACCACTCTTGCCCCCCAGAGCACACACCCATCTTTCACACTCAGCTCCAGTTTTCTCTGACTGTAGGGTTTGTACACTGCATCCACCTCCCTTGGCCATCCTTTCAGACACCAGGCTAGCACTTGGGGGAGTATTTTGTCCTTAGCTGTCCACTGTCTAACCTGTTTTGTCGTGATTGGTGGATCCTCCATGACCTCCAACATGAGGACCTGGTCTGTCTCGTCCTCTTCCTCTGTTTGTGACAGTGGTAACCTGCTCAGTGCATCTGCATTTGCATGTTCTTGCCCAGGTTTGTATATGATCTTATACTCATAAGCTGTGAGGAGTGTCGCCCACCTCTGTACTCTTGGTGACCCCCATCTGTGGCACTGGCTTTTTCTCGTGAAAAAGTGATATCAGTGGTTTGTGGTCAGTGGTGATTGTGAATGTTCGTCCGTAGATGTATTTGTGAAACCTCTTGATCCCGAAAATGATGGCTAACCCCTCCTTATCGAGCTGTGAGTAGCGCTTCTCTGCTGGTGTTAGCGTGCGTGACATGAAGCCTATAGGTTTTTCACTACCGTCTTCCATGACATGTGACAGTACGGCACCTACTCCGTATGGAGAGGCATCACACGCAAGCACTAAGTCTTTGTCCGCTGAATAGTGACCCAGGACTTTAGCTGATTTCAGCAACTGTTTTGAGTTCTGGAAAGCTTCTTCCTGCTCCTTGTTCCAGGCCCACGAGACATCTTTCCTCAGTAGCTTGTGTAACGGGGCTAAATGTGTAGCTAGACTAGGGAGAAACTTGTTATAGTAATTCAAAAGACCTAAATAGGCCTTTAGCTCAGTTACTGTGGTGGGCGATGGAGCTTCCTCTATGGCTCTCACCTTGCTCTGTATGGGTTGTAAGCCCTCAGCATTAACTACATGCCCTAGATATTCCACCTCACTTTGTAGAAACGCACATTTGCTCCTGTGAAGTCGTAGGCCAGTGTCTTTTAGTCGCCTAAGTACCTCATCCAGCGTGCTCAGATGTTCGACTTCATCTCTCCCCGTCAGAATAATGTCGTCTAAGTACACAGCTACTCTTGGGAGGCCTTGTAGCAGGTTTTCCATCGTTCGCTGGAAGATGGCGGGAGCTGACGAGACTCCGAAAGGTAGCCTATTGTAGGTGAACAGGCCTCGGTGTGTGTTTATTGTGAGGTATTTCTTTGAGGCATCATCCATTACGATCTGTTGGTAGGCATGGCTTAGATCGAGCTTGGAGAACTGTTTTCCTCCCGACAGAGTGTTGAACAGGTCTTCGACACGGGGAATAGGGTATTGTTCTAGTGAGGAGGCACTGTTAACGGCTAGTTTGTAATCTCCGC
>NC_138726.1:66312969-66337969 GCF_965113295.1 Leuciscus leuciscus
AGCTTCACAGTATTAAATTAAGGGGTTCCCAAACTTTTCCATGACAAGGCCCCCCAAATACTACTAGGTTCTGGCCAAGGCCCCCCTTTTGCAGGATGTGTTATTGAACCCATCGACAATACTGCGGCAAATGTAGAAATAAATAAATAAAACATCTAGGTGAACATCAGATTATGTGATGGTGTTTGATACCAGCCAATCAGAAAGATTATAGAGATGAACCGATTACAATTTTCAAGACCGATTCCGATTTTTCATTGAGTTTGACCTGCCGATACAGATTTTAGCCGATTCTGATTTCATTTTTTTCTAACCACTTTACAGCACACACAAATATTTATTTTCTATAAATATATTTTTTTTATAAAACACCACTTTTACCCAAACTGATTAATAAAAACAAGTTTAAATGGGTACATTTTCTATAAATATTTTTGAGTCTTCATTTTCTTTTCTGACATAGCCTACTCCAGTTCTTGTTAAAACACACTATAGCCTACATGCAAATTATGTGCATTTTTGGTACTTTTTGTGTGAAATCATATTTATTTTGTCCATCAAAAGTGTGCTTTCGCTTTAATTGAGCGTGAGCAGCGCAGCAAAAATAGACTCGGCGCCGAAACCCTCCGCTTCACTACTGCTCACAGCACGCGACGCTCCTGCTTGACGCTCACGCGCTGCTTCTGCTCGCGGTGTGAATGCACTCACCGAAGATGCACGCCGAAAAAAAATTTGCGCTGCTCACGCGCCGCTCGCGGTCTGAAACGGCCGTAATTCACAAGGTTTCCTACATGTGCGTTCTGTGTGCACGTGTGATGCTGATGTTACGCAATGTTAATCATGCGGCGCCCGAGTGCATTTGAATCGGCATATGTCAGACTGAAAATCGCCCGAAAATCGGCCAATTCTGGTCATCAGCCGATCAATCAGTTCATCTCTAAAAGATTAGCATTAAAAGTATAATGTTCAGATAGGCTATGCAACAAATTATTATAATGTTATTTCATAACAATACTCATATTAACACTTTTTTTTTTGTGACGTTTTTTAACTTTTTTTTCGGCTTTTTTTTTCAACTTGCTGCGGCCCCCCTGGCGCCCCCTGGCGGCCCCCAGTTTGAAAACCCCTGAATTAAAATAATACAACAAAGTTTGTTTCAAGAGGAATTTATTGATTGATAAAATTTAATTAAATATCCCCAAAATATCCCCAACTGAGCAAGCCAAAGGCAACAGTGGCAAGGAACCGAAAAACTCCATTAAGTGACCTAATGGTGTCCTAAAACTCCATCAGGTGACCTAATGGAGAAAAAAAACCTTGGGAGAACCCAGGCTCAGTCGGGGGCCAGTTCTCCTCTGGCATTTATGAGCTAGAGGCCGGATTGTTTAATCGACTTTAATCTAGTTTTAAACTGGGAGAGCGAGTCTGAGCAACGAACAGTATCAGGAAGACTATTCCAGAGTTTTGGAGCCAAATGTGAAAATGCTCTCCCTCCTTTGGTGGTTCTGGATATCCTAGGTATGACCAAAAGCCTTGAATTTAGTGATCTTAAAGAGCGCGATGGATTATAGGGCGATAGAAGATCCGTTAAATAGACTGGAGATAAGCCGTTTAGGGCTTTATAAGTCAGTAGCAATACCTTGTAATTAATACGGAACTTTATAGGTAACCAATGCAGTGATGATAAAATCGGTGTTATATGATCATATTTTCTTGATCTTGTAAGAACTCTAGCGGCGGCATTTTGGACTAACTGTAGCTTGTTTATTGAGGATGCAGGACAACCAGCTAATAAAGCATTACAGTAATCCAGTCTCGAGGTCATGAATGCATGAACTAACTTTTCTGCATCAGAAACTGATAGCATATTACGTAGCTTAGCAATGTTTCTAAGGTGGAAAAAGGCTGTTTTTGTAACATATGAAATATGATTTTCAAAAGACAGGTTGCAATCGAGTATAACACCCAGGTCTTTTACTGTAGAGGATAAAGTAACAGGACATCCTATGATGTTAAAGTTGTATTGTGCGAGGTTTTGTGGGCGGTTTTTTTAACCGATAAGTATTACCTCTGTCTTGTCTGGATTTAATAAAAGAAAATTACGCGTCATCCAATCTTTTATATCTTTAACACACTCTGTCAATTTGGAAAATTTAGCGTTTTCATCTGGCCGTGATGAAATATATATTTGAGTGTCATCAGCATAACAATGGAAACTAATTCCATGTTTTCTTATAATATTTCCAAGTGGCATCATATATATTGAAAATAACAGAGGGCCTAACACAGATCCCTGCGGCACTCCATAGTTTACTGGAGTTATGATCGATTTTTCTCCATTTAAATAGACAAAATGGTAGCGGTCAGATAGGTATGATTTGAACCAGCTTAGTGCTTGTCCTTGAACACCAGTATAATTTTGTAGTCGATCTAAGAGTAATGTATGATCTATAGTATCGAACGCAGCACTAAGATCAAGTAAAACTAGTATTGAGATACAGCCTTGGTCAGAAGCTAAAAGTAAATCATTTGTGATTTTAACGAGAGCAGTTTCAGTGCTATGATGCGGTCTGAATCCAGACTGAAACTTTTCATAGATCTCATTTTGTTGCAAGAAAGATCCCAGTTGAGCGGACACCACTTTTTCTAATATTTTAGACATAAATGGAAGATTTGAAATGGGTCTATAATTTGCTAGATTATTATGATCTAATTGTGGTTTCTTAATGAGAGGTTTTATAACTGCCAGTTTAAATGTTCTTGGAACATGACCTAAAGATAAAGACGAGTTAATAATATTGAGGAGAGGCTCTTCCACTACAGGTAACACTTCTTTCAGTAGTTTAGTTGGTATAGGATCTAATAAACATGTTGTTGTTTTAGATGAAGTGATAAGTTTATTTAACTCTTTTTGTTCTATAGTTGTAAAGCACTGTAATTGTTCTTGCGGGGTGATAATTGAAGCTGAATTATAAGGCGCAATTGAAGATTGAACGTTTACAATTGTGGTTCTGATGCTTTCTATTTTCTCAGTGAAGAAGTTCATGAAATTCTTAAGACCTCAATACATATTGCATATGATAGTGGGGGTGGTGGATAAGACACATGCCTTTGGTGTGAGAGACCCGGGTTCGAATCCACTGTGAGACACCAATGTGTCCCTGAGCAAGACACTTAACCCCTAGTTGCTCCAGAGGCGTGTGACCTCTGACATATATAGCAATTGTAAGTCGCTTTGGATAAAAGCGTCAGCTAAATGAATAAATGTAAATGTAAATATGAATCTCAAAGTGACGGTAGCCATTGACTTCCATTATATGAATCACCAGAGACCACAGTTTCAGCTAAACATCTTCTTTACTGCTCTACTGATAATTAGCAGCAAATTTGAATTTTTGGAGAACTATCCCTTTAATAGGTCCCCATAATGTAGGGTTTACCAGGACCACACACACACACACACACACACACACACACACACACACACACACACACTCACTCTCACTCTCACTCTCACTCTCACTCTCACACTCTCTCTCTCTCTCTCTCTCTCTCTCTCTCACACACGTCTGTGTCATCACTGGAAGAGTCTCAGTCTGGATCTCTGCTGTGTGTGTGTTCAGGGATGGAGGGCAGATCTGTTGTGATGTGTTTGATGTGTGTGTTCGCTCTGAATCTGCTGTGTTTCTTCTCTTTGATTTCATCTCAATCTCTTCTGCCTTTTCTTCTTATCACACTTTCACTCATCTTCCTCTAGCTTTCCTCTTCTCACCTTCATTCTCACCTCACTCTTTCTCAGTTTCAGTTTAATATGTGTTTATGTTCAGCACAATGAATGAGCAATACTACACAGTGAGACAAATCAAATCAACCAGAATGGAAAGATTGCACATTTTCTCACCAGTTCCCGCAATTAATTCCATTATTTCACTCCTCTAACATTAAAAAAATAGCACTTTGATCATCTTGCTAATTAATGCATAACAACACTTGATTTCCACATTCTGCCATGATGGTTTCTGCAATGTTAAACACAGATAAAAGCATTAATGTAGTCTATTTGATTCAGTAAACTGGATGAACAATTAATTTGTCGGATTCATTTAGGAAACTGAACAAGCTGTAAAATATGATCAAGCTGCTTTATTGAAACATGTTCCTTAAAAATGAAAACAACGAGTTAAGAAAGAGAATAATCATGTCAAGTCAGTTAAAAGAAGGAATCATGTAGTTGAGTGTGTGTGACTGCACCCTAACTCTGTACGTGACGTGAACAAAACACAAATCATGAATCGCAATATGTGTTGGACAATTAATGCTAAAAATATCCTGTTTGCAACCGGCGTGTTAACCAGCGAGTCCTGTGTGTGTGTGTGTGTGTGTGTGTGTGTGTTAAACCAGCGAGTCCTGTGTGTGTGTGTGTGTGTGTGTGTGTGTGTTAAACCAGCGAGTCCTGTGTGTGTGTGTGTGTGTGTGTGTGTGTTAAACCAGCGAGTCCTGTGTGTGTGTGTGTGTGTGTGTGTGTGTGTGTGTGTGTGTTAAACCAGCGAGTCCTGTGTGTGTGTGTGTGTGTGTGTGTGTGTTAAACCAGCGAGTCCTGTGTGTGTGTGTGTGTGTGTGTGTGTGTGTGTGTGTGTGTGTGTGTGTGTTAAACCAGCGAGTCCTGTGTGTGTGTGTGTGTGTGTGTGTGTGTGTGTGTGTGTGTGTGTGTGTGTGTGTGTGTGTGTGTGTGTGTGTGTGTGTGTGTGTGTTAAACCAGCGAGTCCTGTGTGTGTGTGTGTGTGTGTGTGTGTGTGTGTTAAACCAGCGAGTCCTGTGTGTGTGTGTGTGTGTGTGTGTGTGTGTGTGTGTGTGTGTGTTAAACCAGCGAGTCCTGTGTGTGTGTGTGTGTGTGTGTGTGTGTGTGTGTGTGTGTGTGTGTGTGTGTGTTAAACCAGCGAGTCCTGTGTGTGTGTGTGTGTGTGTGTGTGTGTGTGTGTGTGTGTGTGTGTGTGTTAAACCAGCGAGTCCTGTGTGTGTGTGTGTGTGTGTGTGTGTGTGTGTGTGTGTTAAACCAGCGAGTCCTGTATGTGTGTGTGTGTGTGTGTGTGTGTGTGTGTTAAACCAGCGAGTCCTGTGTGTGTGTGTGTGTGTGTGTGTGTGTGTGTGTGTGTGTGTTAAACCAGCGAGTCCTGTGTGTGTGTGTGTGTGTGTGTGTGTGTGTGTTAAACCAGCGAGTCCTGTGTGTGTGTGTGTGTGTGTGTGTGTGTGTGTGTGTTAAACCAGCGAGTCCTGTGTGTGTGTGTGTGTGTGTGTGTGTGTGTGTGTGTGTGTGTGTGTGTTAAACCAGCGAGTCCTGTGTGTGTGTGTGTGTGTGTGTGTGTGTTAAACCAGCGAGTCCTGTGTGTGTGTGTGTGTGTGTGTGTGTGTGTGTGTGTGTGTGTGTGTGTGTGTGTGTGTGTGTTAAACCAGCGAGTCCTGTGTGTGTGTGTGTGTGTGTGTGTGTGTTAAACCAGCGAGTCCTGTGTGTGTGTGTGTGTGTGTGTGTTAAACCAGCGAGTCCTGTGTGTGTGTGTGTGTGTGTGTGTGTGTGTTAAACCAGCGAGTCCTGTGTGTGTGTGTGTGTGTGTGTGTGTGTGTGTGTGTGTGTGTGTGTGTGTTAAACCAGCGAGTCCTGTGTGTGTGTGTGTGTGTGTGTGTGTTAAACCAGCGAGTCCTGTGTGTGTGTGTGTGTGTGTGTGTGTGTGTGTGTTAAACCAGCGAATCCTGTGTGTGTGTGTGTGTGTGTGTCTGTGTCTCTGTGTGTGTGTGTGTGTGTGTGTGTGTGTGTGTGTGTGTGTGTGTGTGTGTGTGTGTCTGTGTGTTAAACCAGCGAGTCCTGTGTGTGTGTGTGTGTGTGTGTGTGTGTGTGTTAAACCAGCGAGTCCTGTGTGTGTGTGTGTGTGTGTGTGTGTTAAACCAGCGAATCCTGTGTGTGTGTGTGTGTGTGTGTGTGTGTGTGTGTGTGTGTGTGTGTGTCTGTGTGTGTGTGTGTGTGTGTGTTAAACCAGCGAATCCTGTGTGTGTGTGTGTGTGTGTGTGTGTGTGTCTGTGTCTGTGTGTGTGTGTGTGTGTGTGTGTGTGTGTGTGTGTGTGTGTGTGTGTGTGTGTGTGTGTGTGTGTGTGTGTGTGTGTGTGTGTGTGTGTTGTGTGTGTCTGTAATGGGTTTTCTGTTCCTCCTCGTTTAATTTGCTAAATAAATGTTCTTTGCTATCGTTGCGTGTCTGCTGTGCTCTGGAGGACAGTATTAAACCACAGAATTAAACACAAAGCAAATAATAAAGTGAAGCGCAGACAAGAGAAAAGAGACGAGACGAGTTTCAGACTCAGTCATTACAGAGGTTTAATGGAGGGAGTGAATGAAACGAGTGCGAGCTGAAGGCTTTTCAAACTCAAACGCCATTAAAGTCTCCAGCGCTGCTTTCAAATGCAAATCTGAACAGAACACTAAAACACACGTTTGACCCGAGAGAAGAGCGGTGTCAGATGTGTTTAAAACCACCGAACGAACACGCGCTGATTAAACGCTCAAGAGTCCGACTGAAGTCTAACCTTTGACCCCGCACCGTACACACACACACACACTGCAGAGAGAGAGAGAGAGAAACACAATTACATCCCTCACTGAGAAGACGCCGCAGCCGCTTGCTCTCTTCATGTGCTTTTACTTCATTCACTGTATTCTTCAGTCCATCCATATTCTTCCTCTGGCATTACTCTGGTTTTCTGTTCATTGTTTTCTACACTATTCTCCTGTGCACTGTGTGACACCGCAGATGTGTAGACAATATGAACATATAAATATTTTGTCTTAAAGTTGTGATAAAACAGAGGAAGCGATAGATCTTTTAGATTATAGAAAAATAATAAATGTGGGGAGGAGCTTGATCGTGTGTGTCAGTTGTTGATTGGATGCTGAGATGTGGGCGTGGCTCTCAGAAGTCTATGCAGATGAGCGAGGGCTTAAAGGGGCGGAGCTTAAACGCACTGAATGATGGGAGATCCTGCATATTACACCAGAGAGACTGACGCTTTAGTTTCATTAACCCTCTGAGGTCGAGAAACGCGCCGACGCGTTTTGCTGGATTTTCTTCACATTGTAGTACAATAAACTTAAATTACTCCGTCATTTATGGTTATACAGAAAAAAGAAATATAAAAAAATAATCTGTGATATTTCTACTTTTGTATGTGTCCACTTACAATCAAATCAAAACATTGTGCTTTTGTAAAATAAAGAAAATAAACAGGGTGTGCGTTCTGCCTCTCCGTCGCGGTGAACTTTTTTTTCTTGAGCACGTCTATAAACTGAAACAAAACTCAGCGAATACTTGTCACACATTTATGAGCCATATACCTTTATACACATTTAAGTGTGTTCTTTTAAATGATCGGATTCAAACTGAAAACAAATATTCTCTGTTTAAGTAATTTGTATAAAACCAACAGGATGTCCAGTATCTCAAACGCTTGCTAATTACTTTTTAATTTGACCACGCCCACTCGCGCAAAAGAGATTCACATGCAAATCTCTGCATGGGACGCGAACGCCCTCGTTACCTCAAACACAAAACACCAAAACACTTCACAAGTCTCTGCTTTTCGTCGAGTTTGGAAGACACGTCTGAGCTTACATTGGATTTACATCAGAAGAAGAAGAACGCGATTTGAAGACAAGAAAGATGTAAGGTAAGAAATTCTTACTTATTAGTTTATGGTATTGTTGCATAAACTTCACATTGCAGTTGAACTGTTGCTAGATATATGGTGACCCAGGTGAAAAAAAAGTGCACTAAAATACATTTTATTTAAGTGCACTTAGTACACTTCCATAATACACTTTCATAATGTACTTAAAGTGCTCTATTTTCGACACACTTATTTTGCACTTAATATACTAAAAGCTCATCTTTAGTACTGCTTAATATAAACTTAAGATCATCTTAGTGTACTCAATTGTGCTTTTTTGAGACACACTGAAGATAAACTGAAGTGTATTTTTAATATACTATTTCATATTTTTAACAAATGTATTTCGTTACCAGTTTTAGTATAATTGAAACCATCTTTAAATACAATAATAAACAAATTATAATAATAATATTAAATTATTTACAAATTATACCTAGAATGTATTCCTAGATTAAAAAAAGTGCACTAAAATACATTTTATTACACTTCCATAATACACTGCCATAATGTACTTAAAGTGCTCTATTTTCGACATACTTATTTTGCACTTAATATACTAAAAGCTTACCTTTAGTACTGCTTAATATAAACTTAAGATCATCTTAGTGTACTCAACTGTGCTATTTTGAGACACACTGAAGATAAACTAAAATACGCTTTTAACATACTATTTAGGCTTTCATTTATTTTGTTACCCCTTTTAGTACAATTGAACCCATCTTTATTGCATTTTAAATACACTTAAATTATTTAAAATTTAAGAATATATAATATATACAAATCATTTATGTATTGCTCACATTTTTTTATATAGTAAATCATTTCAAATATGTTTTAATACTGTGAACAGTACCTTTATAAAACAATTAAATATGTTAATGGTGTATTAAAACACACATTAAAAAAAGAATTGTATAAAACACACACTTTGAAAGCTAGTAAACTTTAATGTATTACCCAGTGTACATCAGTACAGCAGCATATGTAAACTGTAAAAAAAAATACATTAACATAAAATACAGTGATCTGCAGAGGTATTATAAACAACAACAAAAAAACTAACTTCAATAAACCTAACTAGTCAATAAAGTGCAGTCATTAATAGCTGCAAACAGTTACAGTACTGTTACTGATTGGTCTTTGAGTTTGCCTTATTGTTGCATTTCCTTCGAATCAGTGTTCGCACCTCAGACGTGTTGGAAATTGTTTGATCACAGTGTCTATGAAAGGGGAAAAAGATGAGTTTATTTTTATATTAAAGAAAAATTAACCTCTGTTAAAAAAGTAACGGTTCCCTTTCAAAAGGGAACTTGCACTGCTTCGATGATGCTATTGGAGAACGATGTTCTCTAGGCGCCTCTGAGTCGCACTAGTAGTGTCATAGGCTGTCGCCAGTCAAATTCTATTGCCGAGATTGTACAGCTTTTCAAACACCGGTTTACATGGAGGGTGTTCCCCATATCGTCATCAATGCAGTGTCTCATTCCCTGTTCTCAGGGAACAGAGGTCGTAACCTAGACGTTTTTTATTACAACACAGTACACTGTAAAAAAATTCTAACCTCTCCAAGTCAAAATTTTCTAGTGACGGGTCACATCTAAATTTTTTAATTGGCCCAAGTGCAATTCTTGTTGCAATAGTCTGTTAACATTGGCTCAATGAGAAATAATACGTCAGACTAATTGAAAAATTTAGATGTGATCAGTCACTAGAAATTTTTGACTTGGGGATGTAATTTTTTTTTTTTACAGTGTATAATGTTTTGACATTTCCCTCTGTTGTACATAAAAGGTGAAAAAGACATACTGTTAAATGTATTATAAATGCATTAAAGTATATTTGTTTTGTACTAAAAACATACTTAAGTACATATTTATTACATTTAATAGTAAGTCTTTTTCACCTAGTAAAAATGGAATTCTTTAACATAGCATGTAATGCTTAGTTCATATATTTTAACAGTAGACATTTAATATAACATGTTAATTAAGAAAAGGAGTTAATAAAATAGCTCTTGAACAACTGTGAAGTCTACATATGTCACTGTATCACAGCAAAAAAGGGCAATTTAGGCTAACCGTTTAACTGAAAAAGTATACGCAGCCAACAAGAATAATAATTAAAATGTACAACAAATGCTAATCTTGTTTTAGTCAGCCCCCTTTGACTTTGAGAGCAAAAAAAAAAAAGTTATGTGCAGAAACACAAACTCTCAAACTCTTCAAAGAGTTAAGGAAATTAGAAGTAGTGCAAAATATTGTAAGCCATGACAAGTGACTTGCAGCTGTCCCAAAAAAACAATTAAATAGATTTTTACATGAATGAACACAAATTAGACTAGACTAAGAAGCTAGGAAAAAATGTTGGAAAAAAACTAGGACAAAAACTAAACAGTGAGCTATTTATTTATGCAAACAGCAACTAAAACTTACCAGTAACTTCTGATAGCAGTATCTTCATCTCTTCGAGATTCGACTTGGAAAAAATAAAAACAACACTAACAGTTACTTTTTCTATTAACGTTAGAAAAAAAATCTAAATAGGCTACTGTCATGATCACTCATTAGTTGCAAAACATTTAAGAATTCCGTTAATCTTAGAAATAAAAACTGAAATATCGTAGACTAATGAAACCTTCACGTTTGAAAAGGTTAATCGCAAAAAAACTCACCTAATCCATATCGCGTGGTTTCCTCCAAGTCCTCTAAAGAAACGCGATCGCTCTAGTTTGAAATTTAGACTTCTATCTCTGAATTATTACACCGTGTCCTAACTACACGCGACGCGACGCCGAAATATAATCACATTCAATGAAAGCACAGCCGTCAGCAAGCTCTGAGTGAGGTGTGAGCTCATAATTACACCAGAACCAATCACAGACGTTCAACAGCTGGAACCAATCAGGATTAGTCACGTGTGTTATTAGCGTTTTTCAAATTCAAACAAGTACAACATATTTTTGGACAACATTTAAACATATTTGGAAAATGTATCTATTATGCATTTAAAATAATATGATGTTGATATCCATGTGGGAATTTCAGTAGTTAAAACATCATGTAATGGACAACAGCCCTTTACAAGTAGCCTACAAACAAGTAAAAGTGAACAACATTCATTTTAAGTGCTTATTGCAATGCTTAATGATAGTAGACAAATGTTTATAATACATTAGAAGTTGGTACATTATACAAAAAAATCTAAAATATTAAAATGGTAAAATGATAAATATTACAAATATATTGCAGTAGGCCTAAGTGTTTAAAGTACTTTAAACACATTAAAAGCTTTTTATATTTTAGATTTAGCTATGTTCTTACACAAGTTACACAAATGTATTTTAATTAAGAGCAACATAAGTATGTTTTCTTTAAATACACTAAAACTTCACACAAATGGTAGATTGTGTTAGCATATTTCTTAAAAATGTAACTAAGCATATTTATTAACAATGTACTTGTAGTGCTTTTTTTTTAGAAATATATTAAAAGTATGCTTGTGTTTAGCATATTTCTTAAAAGTATAATTAAGCATATATTTATTACCAATGTACCTTTAGTGCATTTGTTAGAAATATATTAAAAGTATGCCTGTGTTTAGCATATTTATTGAAAGTATAATTAATCATATATTTATTACCAATGTACTTGTAGTGCATTTGTTAGAAATATATTAAAATTATGCTTGTGTTTAGCATATTTATTTAAAGTATAATTAAGCATATATTTATTACCAATGTATTTCTAGTATACTTTTTAGAAATATATTAAAATACAATTCAATGTATTTTTTATGCACTTCAAATAAGCATGTTGGTAATACAAATGTATTATACTATTTGTATTTCAAGTATATTTTTAATACATTTAATACTATGTCTTTTTCACCTGGGAGTACCTTATACACTTAAAATTAATTTAAAGAATTAGTAATATTTAGTTTATTTTTATAAAGTGTACTTAAATACTACTTTTGGGAAAATTTAATTTTTGACTATTACATTTTGAATATATTTTAAGTAAAATCAATTTAATTTAAACTTATAATAGCTATCTAAAAGTGCACTAACAATGAACTATTTTTAATGTGTTAAAAATGTACTTGTAAGAAATACACTAATAAAACACTTCTGTGTATTTTTTCAATAGTATATCTTTTTTCTTATGCACTAAAAATACATTTAAAATATCAATGTTATTTAGTATACTTTTGCAATTACACTTAAGTACTACTTAAGTAAAAATATACTTTTAATTAGTGTATTTATAGTGTATCATTTTTAAACTTTTCTTTAGCACAAAAAATAGGAATGTACTACAAATGTACTTTCTTGTATTTAAGTGTTTTTTTAGTGCACTCAAGTACACTTTATTTTCACCTGGGGAATATTATACTATTTAGACCCGTGTTTCCTGTTAAATACTGTTTGTGGATATCTGCTCAAACATAGATATGTATAACCATAATGTTTAATATTTTGGAGCGCGATGGCATTTGAATGTATCATATTTTGGAGCGCGCTGTGGGTTTGAATGTATCATATTTTGGAGCGCGATTGCGTTTGAAAGGAAAAATGCACCAAAAATTAGGCTTTATGTTTTTACTATTATCTCATTTCATATCATCATAACGAATGGAAACATTTGAAGTAACATATGATAATCAATATATTTTTCTCTAGCGTAGTTGTTCTTGAAATCTTTTGGAAGATTTAATTTATTGTTATTATTATTTTATGCAGCAATGCGTAGCCTATGCCTACAAGGCACAACAAACCTGGTGTTCATTATATATTGCTGGAAACGTGTGTGTGTGTGTGTGTATTCTGTGAATTTTAAAAAGAAATTTTAACCAGAAAAATCTAAAATCTATTCCCAAAATCGTGCAGCCCTATAGTTTCTCTTGATATCAGTTAGTGTTGTCACGATACTAGAATTTCTAACTTCGATACGATACCTTGAAAAATATCGACATTCGATACCATTTTCGATACCACGGAGAAAAAAACTGCCACAATATTACGTTTTTATTTTTTTATTTAAAGCTAAATATAACAAGTCTAGAACATGACAATGAGGTATATTTTACATGAACAAAAATGTCCTGAAGTAGTGCACTGGTTCAAAAGCATTAATGCTGGTTAATACATTAACGTTTTTTGATGAACAGATTTAAATGCAAACGTGTGTGCATTACACGCGAAAACAATGCTATTGGTGCTTTTAACAATACAGATTGTGTCAAGTAATGTATAATAATAAGATAAAACATTACATTTTCAGTTAAAGGCATTGCATTATTGAATTCAAAGATGTCATTCAATAGCTCAGTTTAGTTTAATTAGTATCTGTGTAATCAAATTGATGATAAGATATGAAGGCAAATTGCAGAATTAAATACTAATTTTTGAATAAAGTTAAATAAGCACAAGTTAATTTACATTTGACCACAGTTAAAATATTTAACGTTACTTGTCTAAGATTTCTCAGTCCGATTATATTAACTTTAAGAATTACGGTGTAAAAACGAGACAACACACACTCATATCAACAACAATACTAGGCCATCTTGGTTAATGTTTCAGAAATGTTAAAATGAGAAGAGTTACCAACCTCTCGAAATTATTTATATAGATCCCGGTGTCGGTCTTTCAGGTGCTTTGCTATATTAGGCCCCGATCACACTAACGCGTTTTTCAGGTTCGAAAACGCGAGGCACACAGCACTTAACGTTACCATCACACAGAACGAGCAGTGCGCTGCGTTTGTTATGTTGCTCGGCAACCACTGAAACAGCTGTCCTGTCAGTCAAGTAAACGTCAAATCAGCCTTTTATTAACTTTATTTACTTTCTGTTAACATTGTGGTAGTTACGGTTCGTGAAGTCGTTAAGCTCCTTGTAACCCGCGAGAGCACCACAAGTTTATCCTCCATCATCGCACTCTCCGGGCGTTCAAGCAACTAGCTTTCAGCACTAAAACGGAAGACCTGCGAGGCGCAGCAGGCGAATAAACAGCGCGCGGAACGCTCGCTGGAAACCAGTTTAAAATAGGCGCCTCTCACTGCAAAAAAACGCGTCAGGTGTGATCGGCCCCATTCACTTCACTTTTGCTATTTAATCAGAGCAAATGAGACGAGTGCGTGTGTGGTGTTTGTCAACGCGCCTTTGGAGAGAAGTGAAAGTGACAGCTCGGCTAGTATCGATACTTCAGGAAATGAGTATTGGTACCGTTCAGATATTTCAGTTTTTTTTTGACAACACTAATATCAGTATGTTCACAGTTTTTTGACAACACTAATATCAGTATGTTCACAGTTTTTTCTTTTTTTTTTTCTTTAAGGGACCAGATGCAACTGAGTCCTGCTGACTTCAACATTCACATGAGTCTCTGTACATGAACATGGTAAAGTGAAAATCAAACACCTTGGAAATGAAAGGTATGTACAATGTTTTTAGGAATGGCACAAAGGTCTCTGTCTTTGGATCATTGTTTTCAATGTGCTCTTTTGTATTTTTGGATTGTGTTGTGTTGTAAATAAATCCAAACAATCTAAAAGCCCTTCTTTTTTAAATCTCCTCATTCTTTGTGCAAGGTTGCTCTGAATGACAGGGCCTGATCGCTCCTAATAGGGCAGTTAGGGGAGTGTCTTTGTCTTTCTCAGGTGTTAAAACCTTACATATTCATGAGATGATCACGCCTCTTCGCATATGGCTTTGTCACACAAAACACGTCTTAGAAATTTTAAATCAATATATTGTTTTATCTGAATGAGCAGTCAGAGTGATTTTCACATAGTTTTGGAGCAAATATTCTAGGCTATGTCATACAATTTTCAAAAGTCTTGTGAAGAAATAATCAGTATGGGTTTCATGGCCTTATTTCAGTGAGAATTTTTTTTAGTATTTTCACAAACCACGCATAAATGTCATTATCTCAAAACTACAAACTTTTACATACATGCTGCTGATATATTATTGTAGCAGAGTTTGTGTTGAATACAGTGTAATTGGACTTTAGCCATGAAAATGTCACTAGTAACAGAAAAAAACACAAATGTCAGAGCATGTCAAAACACCTCCAGGGCCCAGAAAACAGCTCAGACCTCAGAGGGTTAAACATTACCAGGTCAAAACATTTGTAAAAAATTAAACGCGTATCACATGTTGAATAAGAAAAGTAAAAGACACGTATTTGTTTAGTATGATAATGAGTGTCTGTTGTTTGTTCTCAGAGAAGAATTCATCCAAACAATTATGTCCATTTCATACATTCACACTAAATTCACTTCATAAAACTATAATGCATATTAATGAGTGATAGCATTTCATTAGTTATTTATCTAGCTATAAATAAATCACTGCCCAGTGTTGAACACGGACTAGAGGAAACATTACCTACTAAATATAAATCAATGAAAGAAACTCCAGAAAGAGAACTCTCTGTATTAAGGGTTTGATCACATCCAGAGACAATAACCCTGTCGACAATCACGTCTGAACACTGACACACTGATTCAGAACAAAGAAACACACTATATACAGTATATACACACGTGTACATGCATGCAGTTCATCCCTGCCAATGACAGTTCCTCGTTATATATATCGCTCTGAAGAAAACCGTGATGTCATCGTCCAGCTCAGTTCAGCTCTCATATAATGGTGTTCAGCATATGATGCTGGTTTTTAAATCCTTGAATGGATTGGCTCCTGTATACGTCTCTGATTTACTTTCCATCCACAATCCTGGAAGGTCTCTTAGGTCAGGGGTTTTCAAACTTTTTGTGTGTGTGGACCACTATTTGTAATCAAGAATTTTCGCGGACCACCTCATAATACACATAATAAAATATGTCTACACAGAGTCCTACCTGAATTAATCTGCACCTCTAAATAGGCTTACTAGCTCTAAAACGCCTCGGTTACGACTGTAACCTCGGTTCCCTGAAGAGGGAACGAGCGTTGCGTCTAAACTGACGCTATGGGGAACGCTTTGCGTGATGACGTCTTGAAGCACATGTAAAATCAGTCCAATGGTGTGGCGGAACGTTAGAGGCGGGTGACGTCACGTACCAAGAAGCTATAAAAGCCGGCCCGAAACAGAAAACGAAAGCTTCGTAGAGTCTGAAGTCGTGCTGACAGGCATGAAGGAGATATGGCAAGGCGACGCAACGCTCGTTCCCTCTTCAGGGAACCGAGGTTACAGTCGTAACTGAGGCGTTCCCTTTCAAGGGAACTCGCGTTGCGTCGAAACTGACGCTATGGGGAACGTCTATACCAACGCCACCATAGCTACAAATGTCTGTCCTGTGTGAAATCAAGTGCGCAGCACTAGGAAGACAACACCTGAGACCCTGGAGTAGAGTCTAAGTCCAGAGAGTAAAACCTGACGAAGGTGTGCGGTGAGGACCAGCCTGCCGCATCACAAACGTCCTATAAAGACACTCCTGATATAAGGGCCTTAGTGGCCGCCATACTCCTAGTAGAGTGCGACCGGACAGCCAAAGGAGAAGGCTGCCCAGCCGCCTCATAAGCAAGTGAGATAGCCTCAACCACCCACTTGCTCATCCTTTGCTTAGACACTGGACCTCCCTTGTTAGGGGACCCAAAGCATACAAACAATTGATCGCTTTTCCGCCACAGGGCAGCTCTGTGGACATATGCGTCTAACGCCCGAACAGGGCAAAGCAAATTATTCGCCTCCTGGTCCGCATTTTGAAAGGGAGGAGGACAGAAGGCCTGCAGAACAATAGGTCTAGCCACATTAGTGGGGACCTTGGGGATATAACCCGGTCTAGGATGAAGAAAATCTTTAACCATACCCGGAGCAAACTCCAAGCATGATGGAGCAACCGACAATGCCTGGAGATCCCCTATTCTCTTGAGAGAAGAAATGGCGAGAAGAAACAGAGCTATCAGAGTTAGGAATTTCTCAGGAACCTCCTCAATGGGCTCAAAGGGGGCCAGGGAAAGGCCTTGCAGTGCAATGGACAAATCCCAAGGTGGCACCCTAGAGCGAACTGCAGGCCTCAGCCTCCAAGTGCCACGAAGGAAACGAGATACCAGAGGGTCTTTCCCCACAGACATTCCACCCAAAGGAATGTGGTAAGCACCTATAGCCGCCACATAAACCTTTAAAGTGGACGGGGTCAGACTTGCAGTGAACCGATCCTGCAGGAACTCCAGAACTGTACCAATTGGGCAGTTGACTGGATCCAACCGACGGTCACTACACCAAGAAGTGAATACTCTCCACTTCAGGGCATAAAGTTTCCTCGTGGAGGGAGCTCTGGACTGTAGAATGGTTTCAACAACCTCAGTTGAGAGACCTGACTCTATGAGCTGGGCCCCCTCAGAGGCCAAGCCCACAGGTTCCACAGTTCCGGTCGGGGGTGAAAAATCGAGCCCCCTGCTTGGGACAGAAGGTCCCTCCTGACAGGAAGCTCCAGAGGATGCCCGTCGAGGAGGGACACAAGATCTGGAAACCATACTCTGCCCGGCCAGCGCGGGGCTATAAGAAGCAGGCAAACCCGGTCCCTGCGAACTCTCTCCAGAACTCCCGGGAGCAGAGCAACTGGGGGAAAGGCGTACAGACGTAGCCTCGGCCACGTCTGTACCATAGCATCCAGTCCCAGAGGAGCTGGATGCGTGAGGGAGAACCAAAGTGGACAGTGAGACGTCTCTCGAGACGCAAACAGATCCACTTGTGCTTGGCCAAACTCCCTCAATATCAGCTCCACCACCTCGGGATGGAGCCTCCATTCCCCGGGCCTCGGCCCCTGTCTCGACAGAGTGTCTGCTCCTATATTCTGGACCCCGGGGATGTAGGCTGCCCTGAGTGACAGCAACTTCCCCTGGGACCACAAGAGGATATGGCGTGCCAGATTGGATAATGGGCGCGAGCGCAAACCCCCTTGGTGGTTGATATAGGCGACTACCGACGTGTTGTCCGTATGCACTAACACATGGTGTCCCCTGAGATCTGTGATAAAGCTCCTCAGAGCCCGGAAGACAGCTAACATCTCTAGGCGATTGATATGCCAGAAACGATGATGGTCTTCCCACAGACCTTGAGATGAGCGACCCTCCAGGATCGCTCCCCAACCCGTGAGGGAAGCATCCGTCGTTAGCAGTTTGCGACGACAAGGAGCTCCCAGCACTGGGCCCTGGGACAGGAACCAAGGTTTCTTCCACATAACCAAGGCATGTAGGCATCGCCGCGTGACCTTGATTGTGCGAAATGGGTTGCCCCTCGGGGAAAACCCTTTGGTCCTGAGCCACCACTGCAGGGGCCTCATGTGCAGTAGTCCAAAAGGTATCACGTTGGAAGCTGCTGCCATTACCCCTTTTCCACCAACAAGAACCGGGTGCTGGTTCAGAGCTAGAGCTATTGCCAGTTCGGAGTTGGTTCGACTGACGAACCGGTTTGCGTTTCCACCGGCCAGAGAGCCACAACAGAGCTATATCTTACGTCACTGCATACGTATCATGTTGCCCAGCAACGCTAGTGCGGCAGCGCCAAACACAAACACACCAGACTTGTTCGAGATGCATCGGCTTCTCGCAGAACGATCAGCACATGAAATCAAAGCACTGCGAAAGCGATCAAAAAGCACAAGGAGTTGTATGATCTCCAAACATTCCCACAGCTCTGATCGGTCCACGCTGCTCCGATGCATCTCGAACAAGGCATCAACAATAATAGACGTTGCGTAACTATGGATGCTCATGGGTTTGCGAAAATAAATCGGCATCCAAACACGGCGAATCCAACGCTTTCGTGCAGCTCGCCGTAACTTACATAGACGGATATTATAATCGAGCCGCTATTAGCTCGATTAGCTGCTATTTGAAAATGGCGGTCACAAGTTTCTCTTCAGTCTTGTTGGCCACGGTAACCCCGCCCCCAGCCTCTGACACAAGCGGTTCTTTCTTGGCTCCGTTCTAGACCCTGCAATGATTTGGTGCTACTTAAGAACCAGTTTTACTGGTTCGGAGCTGGTGCTTTGGCGGTGGAAAAACAAAGAACCGATTTGAAACTAGGCTCTGGCTCCGAACCAGCACCAGCTCTGCCTTGGTGGAAAAGGGGTACATGAGACCCAACAGTCTCTGGAACTGTTTGACAGTGAGTAGCTGGCCTAGCTTTACACTTTTCACAGCTGCAAGGATGGAATCTACACGTGGCGGTGACAGGCACTGAATCCCAAACCACGCCTAAAAAAGTGGTCCTCTGAAGTGGAGAAAGCACACTCTTCTTGGCGTTCAGCCGTAACCCCAGCTCTTTCATATGGGCGAGGACGACATCTCGATGCCGAATCGCCTCCTGATGCGACTGAGCTAAAATCAACCAATCGTCGATGTAGTTCAATATGCGAATACCCTGAAGGCGCAAGGGCGCCAGAGCCGCATCCACGCATTTCGTGAAAGTGCGGGGTGATAAAGCCAGGCCGAATGGAAGAACTCGATATTGGTATGCTTTGCCCCCGAAAGCAAACCTCAGGAACTTCCAATGACACGGACGGATGGAAATATGGAAATATGCGTCCTTGAGGTCTATCGTGACAAACCAGTCCTCGGACCTGATCTGTGGCACGATTTGTCTCAATGTTAACATTTTGAACTTGAGCTGCATGACTGACTTGTTCAGAACTCGAAGATCTAAAATGGGACGCAATCCCCCGTCCTTCTTCGGAACTATGAAGTACCGGCTGTAAAACCCGGTTTCCCTGTTGGAGGGAGGTACATATTCTATGGCCCCTTTCTCTAACAGAGTGTTTACTTCCTGTTCCATAACCAGAACCTGCTCGGGGCCCACCACTGTGGGCAGGACCCCCATAAACCGAGGTGGGCGTTTCTTGAATTGTATCTGATACCCTTTTTCCACGGTCTGCAGGACCCAACGAGAAACATTTGACAGTAGCTTCCACGCTGTCAAAGATTCTACTAGAGGTACCAGCCTCTCGAGACTGGTTTCTGGATTTTGTTGCTGTTGAGTAGTCGGTTCGTCGCCCTGTAACGGCGCACCGGCAGGGAACGACTGAACAGACTGCTCTAACACCCTCCTCAGAGGGGGCGGGCATCCCGAGGCCACTACGTTTCCGGGTGGTCCTTGAGATATGTGCTCGCCGGAGACCGCTGCGCCCTGAAACACCGGAGGCGGCAGGGTTGGCAGAACGGTCCCCTGAGGGCACCGAAGAGAGACGGGCACCGTAAAAAGAGGTGTTGACCGCTCTGCTTCGGGGGGGGGGGCTACCCTCATTTGTCCTGAGCCCACGAACATCAGGACTTTTTCCCAGCAGCCTTCTTGGCGGTAATAACGGTCCGCAGATCCGCTTCACCCCTCGAAGACTGCTGGGTTTGAGAGCGCCCTCCGTGTCCCCGAGATTTTTGTGGGGGAGCACGGGAGGAAACGCTCTGTTTCTGAGTGGCACGGTGCTCAGCGCTCTTTTTAGATGAGTGAGGCTGCTCCCGCTCAGCAGCCTCGATGAAAGAACGGCGGGGGAGAAGTTTCTGAAGTGCAGCTGCCTGTTTTGAAGCTTCTTGTGATTTAGCTACAGCACTATTAACTGCATCTCCAAACAACCCTTTAGTGGAAACCGGTGCATCCAAAAGAACATGTTTCTCTTTGTCCTTTATATCACTAAGATTGAGCCACAGATGCCTCTCAGTGGCCACCAGGGCTGCCATAGAGCGGCCGATGGATTTAGCCGTCTCCTTGGTGGCCCTGAGAGACAAATCTGTGGCTCTACGTAGTTCAGACACCGTATCAGAACTAATACCCCCGCCCTCCTCAGAATCACCCAATAATTCAGCCTGGTATGCTTGCATTAGAGACATTGTGTGCAAACACGCTGCAGCTTGGCCGGCGGCGGCATAAGCTTTATGAAACAGGGAAGATGTAAATTTTACTGGCTTGGATGGAAGTGCAGGAGCCTTCAGAGAAGATGCCGTTGCTGGAGAGAGATAGCTCGCGAGCGTCTCTTCCACCTTCGGCATCTCCCCATAACCATGCTCTTTATAATTGTGAATGGTGGAATAGTGAGATGTTTGTGCAGTATACACTCTATATGACACTGGTTTCCCCCACGATCTCCACACCTCGGTGTGGAGATCGGGGAAAAACGGAAGGCTCCTGCGCTGAGGCTGTGCACGAGATGGCAGGAAACGCTCGTCGAGCTTGCTTTTCGAACGAGCGCCCTGCCTATCTTCTGGACACTCAATAGATAATCGCTCGACAGCTCTAGTGATAACATCAAGCAATTCCTCAAACGCATGAGACTGAGGTGGCGAATCCTCAGACTCAGCGTCAATACTAACAACGTCCAACTCCTCAGAGCTGGACAATTGCAGTATTGGTGCCTCCATCGGGGGGGAAGAAACCGCAACGCGTGCTTCCACACCCTGATGAGAGGCACTGGATCTATCAGAAGGAGGCTGAGATAAGGCAGAGCCCGTCTCAACATCCACTGATAGATCCATTTGCGAACCCCAGGTCTGTGATCGACGCCGTGCCTCGGCAGCGGCGGGACCAGAGCCCTGGGGAACGCGATCCTGAGCGCTCTGGAAGAACGCCAGGCGGGATCAGAGCGTACGCAAAGGCAGCGCGTCACAATGCTCACAGCCAGCACCCTCGAGTGCTGACTGGGCATGCTCCTCTCCCAAACAAACAACACAAAGGATGTGAGTGTCCCCACCCGTTAAATAACGCGGGCAGGGGTGCACACACAACCTATACTGCTGCTTGCTCGCCATACTGAATATATATATATATGATATAGACAGACAACACCAAATATACAGAGACAGATTTCACACAGAGCGCAACTGAAGACTCAGAAAGCTTTCGTTTTCTGTTTCGGGACGGCTTTTATAGCTTCCTGGTACGTGACGTCACCCGCCTCTGACGTTCCGCCACACCATTGGACTGATTTTACATGTGCTTCAAGACGTCATCACGCAAAGCGTTCCCCATAGTGTCAGTTTCGACGCAACGCGAGTTCCCTTGAAAGGGAACTATCATTGGTCATCACATCAGTACAACAGGCTTGTTAAAAGAAAGTTTACTGCACACAACGGCTGCCACATAAGCGCCCGAGGGCATAATCAGGTTCATTTGAACAACAGGCTTATTTCCATATCAATGGAGTATGAAATCTATACAGAACACTGGAATATAGTCAACATTTCAAAACCTTTGGCGATTTTAGGGGATTATTAATCTTCAGAGTTTTAGTTTTACAAGTCCTCAAAAAGTACCTAGGCTTGAGTTTGTCCACTTAACAGCACATCTGGAAAACATTTCAGAAACGCGAGATCAAGAAACTAACTGGAAATTAAAATAATAACAGGCCTTATTCATTCCATTTATAAACATTTTTCGTTACTGCCTATGCCTAAGGCCGGTGACACACTGGCTGCGTGGCGTGAGCGTTGCGTTTCTGTTGCGTGTCAGCTGCGTGGCGTGTGCATGGCGTTTTCCATGTCTTTGCACACCAGAAGCGTGTCTGACGCGGCGCTGCTGCTGCTAGGTGACATATGATAAGCCTCATTGGTGATATATTTGACATATGGGGAGAGAGTTGTGGAAGGCCTATACTTCATGTTAAACATAAATATATAGCAGCAAAGACAACGTCGGCAGTGTTGACGGCTAGAATATTTCGTTCTGTATTGACAGGTGCAGTATTTGAAAATCGATAATATTTTTTTAAATTGCATTTATATTTGCACTTATGTCAAACCCTAGACATTCAAACATCAAAATGACATTTATTAATATGTATTCGTGTCAAAATGTCATATAAACATCTTTTCCTATTCAATTTTGCTTGGAAACGCTTCCAAGACGCTTGCGTGTCGCGTGAAAAATAGGCGTCGGTTCTATTTCTAGCATGCACGCGTTTTCCGCGCGGCTCGAGCCGCGCCTGAGACGCGCGTGTCACGCAGGCAGTGTGCAAGCTCTAAGTTTTGGAGCCAAATGTGAAAATGCTCTCCCTCCTTTGGTGGTTCTGGATATCCTAGGTATGACCAAAAGCCTTGAATTTAGTGATCTTAAAGAGCGCGATGGATTATAGGGTGATAGAAGATCCGTTAAATAGACTGGAGCTAAGCCGTTTAGGGCTTTATAAGTCAGTAGCAATACCTTGTAATTAATACGGAACTTTATAGGTAACCAATGCAGTGATGATAAAATCGGTGTTATATGATCATATTTTCTTGATCTCGTAAGAACTCTAGCGGCGGCATTTTGGACTAACTGTAGCTTGTTTATTGAGGATGCAGGACAACCAGCTAATAAAGCATTACAGTAATCCAGTCTCGAGGTCATGAATGCATGAACTAACTTTTCTGCATCAGAAACTGATAGCATATTACGTAGCTTAGCAATGTTTCTAAGGTGGAAAAAGGCTGTTTTTGTAACATATGAAATATGATTTTCAAAAGACAGGTTGCAATCGAGTATAACACCCAGGTCTTTTACTGTAGAGGATAAAGTAACAGGACATCCTATGATGTTAAAGTTGTATTGTGCGATGTTTTGTGGGCGGTTTTTTGAACCGATAAGTATTACCTTATTAAGTATTTAATAAAAGAAAATTACGCGTCATCCAATCTTTTATATCTTTAACACACTCTGTCAATTTGGAAAATTTAGCGTTTTCATCCGGCCGTGATGAAATATATATTTGAGTGTCATCAGCATAACAATGGAAACTAATTCCATGTTTCCTTATAATATTTCCAAGTGGCATCATATATATTGAGAATAACAGAGGGCCTAACACAGATCCCTGCGGCACTCCATAGTTTACTGGAGTTATGGTCGATTTTTCTCCATTTAAATAGACAAAATGATAGCGGTCAGATAGGTATGATTTGAACCAGCTTAGTGCTTGTCCTTGAACACCAGTATAATTTTGTAGTCGATCTAAGAGTAATGTATGATCTATAGTATCGAACGCAGCACTAAGATCAAGTAAAACTAGTATTGAGATACAGCCTTGGTCAGAAGCTAAAAGTAAATCATTTGTGATTTTAACGAGCGCAGTTTCAGTGCTATGATGATGTCTGTGTGTGTGTGTGTGTGTGTGTGTGTGTGTGTGTGTGTGTGTGTGTGTGTGTGTGTGTGTGTGTGTGTGTCTGTCTGTGTGTGTGTGTGTCTGTCTGTGTGTGTGTGTGATGGGTAGGTTTAGGGGTCGGCTTAGTGTGTGTGTGTGTGTGTGTGTGTGTGTGTGTGTGATGGGTAGGTTTAGGGGTCGGCTTAGTGTGTGTGTGTGTGTGTGTGTGTGTGTGTGTGTGTGTGTGTGTGTGTGTGTGTGTGTGTGTGTCTGTGTGTTTGTCTGTGTGTGTGTGTGTGTGTGTGTGTGTGTGTTTGTCTGTGTCTGTGTGTGTGTCTGTGTGTGTGTGTGTGTGTGTGTGTGTGTGTGTGTGTGTGTGTGTGTGTGTGTGTGTGTGTGTGTGTGTGTGTGTGTCTGTCTGTGTGTGTCTGTCTGTCTGTGTGTGTGTGTGTGTGTGTGTGTGTGTGTGTGTGTGTGTGTGTGTGTGTGTGTGTGTGTGTGTGTGTGTCTGTGTCTGTGTCTGTGTGTGTGTGTGTGTGTGTGTGTGTGTGTGTGATGGGTAGGTTTAGGGGTCGGCTTAGTGTGTGTGTCTGTGTGTGTGTGTGTGTGTGTGTGTGTGTGTGTGTGTGTGTCTGTGTGTGTGTGTGTGTGTGTGTGTGTGTGTGTGTGTGTGTGTGTGTGTGTGTGTGTGTGTGTGTGTGTGTGTGTGTGTGTGTGTCATAAAGACTGCAGCAGAAGAGCAGACGGAGGCGATTGAATCTGCAGGGATCGATAAGTGCGAGGTAAATACGGCTCCCGCTGCGTAACGAAGTCCTGCTCTCGTCGTGTGTGTGTGTGTGTGTGTGTGTGTGTGTAAATACGGCTCCCGCTGGGTAACGAAGCCCTGCTCTCGTCAGGTGTGTTCAGATAAAGACAAACACCAGCAGCTCAACATCTGCTCTCTGACGGAGGACATTCATTATGACCCGCAGCACAGAGAGAGAGAGAGAGCAGGAGCGACAGCAGGAGTCTGACAACACACACACACACACACTCTCTCTCTCACACACACACACACACACACAGAGAGAGAGAGAGAACCACACGCGCATTAGAGGAAATATCAGTGAACATCCAGTATCAGAAGAGAACATTCTGACTCAGGCCCATAAGAACAGTTCGCCCGTTAAATCAATCATCAAGTACATCATTAGAACATATAGATTATAATATTCAGATATTAATGGTTCATA
>NC_138726.1:66342969-66355469 GCF_965113295.1 Leuciscus leuciscus
ATAGAACAGAATGAGAAATAATAGAACATAATGCAACAGAATATAACAGAATGAGAAAGAATAGAACAGAATAGAACAGAATGAGAAAGAATAGAACAGAATAGAACAGAATGAGAAATAATAGAACATAATGCAACAGAATAGAACAGAATAGAACAGAATAGAACAGAATGAGAAAGAATAGAACAGAATGAGAAAGAATAGAACATAATGCAACAGAATAGAACAGAATGAGAAAGAATAGAACATAATGCAACAGAATATAACAGAATGAGAAAGAATAGAACAGAATATAACAGAATGAGAAATAATAGAACATAATGCAACAGAATAGAACAGAATGAGAAAGAATAGAACATAATGCAACAGAATAGAACAGAATGAGAAAGAATAGAACATAATGCAACAGAATAGAACAGAATAGAACAGAATGAGAAAGAATAGAACAGAATATAACAGAATGAGAAAGAATAGAGCATAATGCAACAGAATAGAACAGAATGAGAAAGAATAGAACATAATGCAACAGAATAGAACAAAATGAGAAAGAATAGAACATAATGCAACAGAATAGAACAGAATGAGAAAGAATAGAACATAATGCAACATAATAGAACAGAATGAGAAAGAATAGAACATAATGCAACAGAATAGAACAGAATAGAACAGAATGAGAAAGAATAGAACAGAATATAACATAATGAGAAATAATAGAACATAATGCAACAGAATAGAACAGAATGAGAAAGAATCGAACAGAATATAACAGAATGAGAAATAATAGAACATAATACAACAGAATAGAACAGAATGAGAAAGAATAGAACATAATGCAACAGAATAGAACAGAATGAGAAAGAATAGAACATAATGCAACAGAATAGAACAGAATAGAACAGAATGAGAAAGAATAGAACAGAATATAACAGAATGAGAAAGAATAGAGCATAATGCAACAGAATAGAACAGAATGAGAAAGAATAGAACATAATGCAACAGAATAGAACAAAATGAGAAAGAATAGAACATAATGCAACAGAATAGAACAGAATGAGAAAGAATAGAACAATGCAACAATAGAACAGAATAGAACAGAATGAGAAATAATAGAACATAATGCAACAGAATAGAACAGAATGAGAAAGAATAGAACATAATGCAACAGAATAAAACATAAATCAAAAGAATAGAACTGAATAGAACAGAATGCAACAGACTTGAACAGAAACCAACAGAGTAGAACAGAATGTGGGTTAAATATTGGCTATTTTAAAAGACGCAACTTTTCTGAGAGGGTTTAGCTGTGCAATCTGACTGACAGCTGAAGATCCGCGACATTAATTAACACAACGCTGAACAATATCAAGATCAAAACAAGTGTTTTACACTAAGGTTCAATTCGTTAACATTAGTAAATTAGGTATCATGAACCAGCACTGAACAACCATTTTACAGCATTTACTAATCAAACTTTATGTTGATTTATAAATATATTACAACAAATATTAAAAAAACATTAGTATATGTAGAAAATTAGCCAAAATGAATAAATGCAATAACAGCTGCTCATTATTAGTCCATGACACTGAATATCCTTGAGTTACCCTGAGAGACGGTGAACCGCTGGGATTGGAGATGAGAGGTCACTAACACACACACACACACACACACACACTGGGTCACCATCAAACACAACACGCATCACAAGACGTGACGTAATGACATTATTTAGAACAACTATTCTATTAAATGTGAAAATACACTCAATTATTCTCAATACTACTATTTGTTCTCATCAGAAAGAATGTAGAAAACTGGACCTCTAGCTTGTCAAACACACACCTATAGAGAGTAGCTCATCTAAGGCTGAGGGGAAACACTAAAACTATAGAGAAGATTTCCCAGAGAAATAAACCTCTCATGCTAAAACTCACACAGAATTCACACAACGACTGCGAGCCCGTTTAATGAGATTATTCCCGCTGTGTTATTCGACCGAATAACTCCGGTTTCTGGCCAAAGCCGCTTTAAATTCTCTCAAACACATCGACACGGAGGGAAGGAAAACGCTTCTCAATATCCAAAAGGACAAATGCTTCCTGCGGTGCTGCATTGGTATTCTGCTCTCGGTTTCGCCGAGAGCCAAACGGCATCAAACTCTCTACGACCTCCGACTCACATCCCAACACAGGAGAGAGAGAACACTGAACAACAAACGCATAATCTCACTTCTGTCTCATATGCAATCCATTAAAGACTTTGGGAGACTCAACAGAAGCCGCAACACGGGTGTCCCCTGCAAAGGGTCTGTACAAATACAGAAAATATTACTTATTAATATACATAGTTGAGTGCATACGATTGCATAACCTTTTTGTCTCCTAAGTCATACGATTATTTTTAAGTACGGCCCTTCAGAAACTACATGAGCTATTTACAAGCATATTTCCCACAAGACAAAATCATTTTTCTCCTAGAGCACCGGTGAGTGTGTGCAGCTTTTGTAATAGTTGTGTATGAGTGCATGCAGTCACTAAGAGGTAGTGTAGAGAAATGATTCTCTGATAACCAAGGCACTCCTTAATTAAAATGTCTTTATTACAAAATTGACATGTCTAACTGGACAACTGCATGCAGTCACTGCTGGAAAGGGTTCAATATGCAGGAGATTCTGGAAACCCTGGGAATTATGATTTATACGAAGAACTTTGTGTAGTAACTGCTCAGGACAAACAGAGACTTAACAGATAGAAAACCTATCATAAAACATAGAAACAGGAATATGCACACCACCAGAAGAAGCAAAAGGATGAAAACTTTGAAAGAATCTTGTGTGTCAGATCAGTTATTATTGTGTCTGTGGAATAGAGGGAATATCTGTGAAAGAGCTTCATCAGGGCAGGACTAAACACAAATAAAACTTCATTTTTATGGCAGCACTTCTTTTCTTAAATGATAAACATCTTGCAACATCTTATATATATATATATATATATATATATATATATATATGTATATGTATATATAAACTAAAACACTGACAGAATACCTTCTATACATACAGTATTGATGATGCTTTTGGTCTTAAATGGAGAAAATCCATCCCCTAAAACAGTAAAGGTGCCATGATTCAGAAAGCCAACCAATGAAAGACAGAAAGAGAGTGAAAATGAATAAAAGAACTGGCTGAGATAATAGGTGAAGAACAGATAAGATAAAGAGAAAGATAGAGAGAAACAGAAGACACGAGAGGAGAGTAAAAGCAATGGGTCTGGAGGAGAGAGTAACAGATGAGTGTAGACGAGTACAAAATGGATCTCGCCCAAGAAATTGGGATTGCTTTCTGGAACTGAAGACAGCGAGCGATTGGGAGAGAATTGAAGGAAACTTGCTTTAGAAGAGAACACAATATAAGAAGCAGTGATTCATCTAACTTAGAACAACCTGAACCCTCTAAAGGGCCGAACACAAAATGACCAGAAGCGTCCATTCAGAACAGCAACTGCGAGAAAGAGAAACTCTTCAGTCGCTCTCTCAAAGCGTTTGTCGAGGGTTCTGTCAGCACGACTTTTACAACAGTCTGAACGTGTCAGATCAATGCCATGAACTGAAGAATGAAGCACGTCAAAACACACAGGCTTAATGCGAGTCTATGAACTGAGGCTTACCTTCTTTGCAGTATTTTCCCCGGAAGCGTGTGTGAGAGCAGTCGCAGTGGACCTCCCCGAACTGGACGGTGCAGTATCCTCCATTGAGGCAGGGGTTCTGCTTGGTGCACAGATACTCCAGATCGTTATGAATGCCGTTGCTGTTGAGAAGAGAGGGAGGCATCTCGCCCACCTTCAGGTTGGAGATCAGACCCATGAAGGGAGGCTCGTATTTCACCGTGCTGGACGTGAGCGCGGACAGGCGTACGTCTGGGGGAATCCCCCCTACGAAGAGGTCGCTGACGACGGCCATTTCTTTGCGTTTGGAACGGACTTCGGCCACTTTGGTTTCCCCGTCCACCATCAGCATGGTCTCGCGGTAGTTTCGGGTGAGCAGGACCATGTGCCAGCGGTCGTCGTTGACGCGGGTCTCCATCTGAAGGCCGGCCGGCTCGGCGCAGTGGATGGCGAATCGAAGCTGAAGGTGTCCTTCGCCGATGAGCAGCTCCAAGAAGTCACAGTTCCCACCATCGTCCAGGTACAGAACCAGAGCCTTGCTCACGTTGGTCTTCAGGCTGAAGCTGAGCTCCCCGATCGATCCTGCTTCCCAACGGGAGTAACGCGCCCACTGGCCGGGAGCGCCGCCGAACTCCAGGGCCTCTGCCGACAGAAAGAGTCCAGCTAACAGCAACGGCCACAGGGGCCGGAGAGTGGACCAACACCGAGACTTCATTTCACCCGCGCCGATGATACGAGCTCAGAAACCTCCTCCACTGAGACAGCAGAGCTCCTCGTGACTCTGAGAGATGGGGAACGATGGGGAACAGACGGCTCAATTCCCAACGCTGCAGGATCCCACAGGCCAGTTGTTCACTCTCTTTCTTGCCCTGCTCCTCTTTATCCAGACTCTATACGTAGTCTCTCCATTGGTGGGTGCATCAGGCTGGAGGTGGATGAGCGATAAATGGCTCCCAATTTAGGTTTCCACTGAAACTCGTTCAATCCAAGAAGAGATTTCAAAGCAGAGATCTGGTGTCCAGTGGACCATGGGTGATGGTCATGGTCGAGTCTTTATCTGTGATTCATGCTCTTCCAAACGGCCTTATTCCCACGGCAGGAACGATCTACTGCCCTCCAGATTCCAGCGTTCTCCAGGCCTACAAGACAAAAGGGAACATTTGATTAGCTCAGCAGCAAACACAGCCTTACTAAACACAACCAGACAGGGTCATGGGTTTGAGATCACCCTGCTGGGATGGATATTCACTGACAATCCTTCATCTGAGCAGACACTGATATCCGAGAGACCCTTCACACCGCCTGTGGTGTTTCAGATCTGATGATCAGCTATTTCTGTTGAGTGTAGAAATGCTACATGTTTAATCACACAAATGTTGCCATTAGTTGGAGCAGTTTTAACCAGCCTTTAGAGACCAGCGAACACAACGCTCTGACTGAAAACTGTGAAAAAGGCAGTCATGTTTCAAGAAAACAGCACAATTGCTCAGCCAGACATGTTGGGTGAGACGAATTCATTCTCGGTTCCAGACACTCTATCATCTCTCGTTACGCTGATGTATCTTAATGAAGATCTGTGCTGAACGCTGATGTTTATATTACAGCGCTGCTCTAATCTCATCTGAAACAAAATGGAGTCGCTGTCTGGAAAGCCTGATTGCTGCACTTGACCCGCCGGCCTTCACGAAGACCTGCCCATTATTTCTGAAGAGAGAATTTAACTGCCCGCATGAAGCACTCACAATTAAACACTCGTCGCCTATCAGCCCTGATTTGGGGGAACTATTCCTTTAACTGCTCGTGATTCTCCTCATTTGTAAATCACTCTGGATAACAGCAACTGCAACACAGATAATCATAAAAATGTACGTTTAAGTTCTGCCACTGAATTAGATCACTCCCATTCATTTAACCACACCCCCTCAGCCCAAAGCCTGATGTGCACAAACTGATTGACAGGAAGAGTATTTGGACCATATTACACACTGTGTACTCAACGGTGTAGTGTATGAGTTTAATAAGGTTATTTTTTCATCCAACATCAGAGTCTAAAAGCCCCTCCCTCCTCTTAAAGGATCATTGAGTGCATGAAGTGTCCAACATTCCACACTTCCAATCATCCAGTTATTTAAAGTGTACTTTTTCTTTTTGGAATTTCCACTAATTACACTATTTATGCTTGCAAAACTGCATGGAAAGGTAATTGGGACGGACCTGCATAGTTTTACACGCATTTCAGCTCAAATGTTTTCATGCCTAACATAGGCTACACATTCATTATAAATGCTGCGAAAGGCTATGTTAATATTGAGCGACCGCACTGAATAAATCCAGCCATGTTGAACGCCGAGACATTTATTAAAGGGTCACTGATTGTCAGATGATGATAATGAGTCTCTTCATGCATATGAATATATAATGTCCACTTCAGAAATGGCAAAGCACTTACTCAACTCAACCACGCGCCCCGTGGGTCACACTGCCGAGAGTGTGTCAGACAGGCAGTGATCGTTGGATAGGATGAGTGTTAATGTTTGCGGAAGTTTGTGTGCATATGTGAAACTTAAACATGATCTATCAGGTAATCTTAATCTTAAAGTAATACATGATTAACTAACTGTATTTTTCTATGTACATTTCTGAAATGCACTTTCTGTAAAGCTATATGTATTGTGAAAAGCGCTATACAAATACATTTGAATTGAATTGAATTGAATTGAATTGAATTGAATTGAATTGAATTGAATTGAATCGAATCTTCTGGTTGGTTGCTCTGGCTCTGGAGTGGTTCTGTGACCAGTGGAGGTTTCTGAACTCTGGACTGTCGGGTTCATCTGCACTTCCTCTCCCACAGGAAACACTCGGCACTGATTATAACACAAGGCCACAGTGTTGTGCTGACCTCTGACCCTTGCACTGAAAAACCACACAAGGAAAACAGAGAGAGCTGTGATTTTATGGGTTCAAACTGTTATGTTGTTTCGAACACAGATGCTTTGGTAATAAGAATGTAAAAATATTTGTCAAGCCAAAAAAATGATATAAAATTGAGATGAGAGTAAATAAAGAGAGAGATCTGAATTTGTGCATCTATCATATAGCATCATATAAACAGGTGTTATGTATCATAACCGTGGTGTTCGTCAGTGATTCTCCGCTGGGTCCGTCACTAAAGCCACATGAGAAACAGCTGTAATGTCGCTTCATTAGCTTCATTTAAACAGCAGATCATTAAAAGCATCTAGAACAGGCCATCTGACGCGGTTCACAGAGTTAAAACTGACATTCATTTACACTGACACACTCCCCAGAGATGTGAACGCTGGATCAGAACTCCGTCTGACTGGTGGTAACATGTCATTTCCAGTCTGTTCGGACTAGTCACTGGATTAGACAGTTAATGAGCTTCATCAGATTCTGATTTTTAAAGTCTAATCAAGGATTTCAGGTAAAATGCTTCAATACATCATGAGAAAACAAAGTGAACTGTTGTCCACTTAAACACAGACAGAAATGGCGTCTTCCAGAAATTGTTCTGGACAAGAATAAGATGCAAAGAGAACCCGACTCACGCCGATCATCAATTCTCCCATTCTGATTTTAAAGCACACACTTCTCTCTAGTTTCCATCTGAGTCTGTGAAAAGGAAAGAAGGGCGATTCAAAGCAAACCGTCAGCAGTAAATGACTCTGTATTATCAACTTCACTAAAGTTTCGCCTCTTGCACACCAAGAGCCTCATTTCTGGACCGTACTAGAGTCTGGACCGGCTGAGATTCACTGATCGGATGAGAGAGAGATGAAGACGTGTTGAGATGAGGAGCGAGAGAATGTGATTCACACGAACACACCTCTACCCATCACAGGAGGAGTAAACACTCATCAACTGAATGACATTTGCTAATTAATTAATCAAGTCATAATTAAATCACAGATAAAGAAAAACACTCAAATAAGGATGATTCAAAGACATCATCATCGAATAAACAAAAGGTGTTACACTGTCAATACAGGGTTGGTTTCCCATCACTGATCTTCACAATCCGTCAGAGGTTAGAGGTCATTCACACACATTCTCATGCGATCCCTCCGTTTTTCAGGCTAAAAGCATGTGTTATTGTGAAACGCTCGACTGTGAGAGACTCTAGTGAGCGAGAGAGACTTCATCACCGGCTGCTCAGTCACTTACAGGTGGAGAACTATAGCCTTCAGAGCGTTTGTTCCTGTTCTCTTCCTCTGAATAAACTCTCTCCGATTCATCCTGCTCTGGGAATGACTGGGAATGAGTCCTCCATCTACACGTCACTCATCATCCACAGGTTATTCACATGGCCAAGCTAATACTGAGACATATAGAGGGATGAGGTTAGTTGTCACAAGGTCTGTATTAAGGCTGGGCGATAAAACAACAACGATAATTATTGTGAATTTTCATAGATAGTGCAAAATGCCCGTGCAAAATCAGTTTTTGTGTGTGTTTTTAGTAATTGTTGGTTTGGTGCCCGTGAAAGAGACTGTGAACGCATTGAATTCAGGGAGCAGGCTAGGTTACTACAAATGATGGCTGTGAATAAACTATAATATTCAGAAGTAAACAGTGTAGCTGACTGAGTGTTTATGAATACCACAACCTCATTGTTACAATTACACACATATTTGTGCATGGTAGAAAGCACACAGTGAACTCAGAGAAAACGCTATGCTTGAGGTAGCTTGTGAATAGGCTACTACAAATGATGCCCGTGAAAGAGACTGTGAACACATTGAATAGGATATGTTTAGTTGGTGAATAGCATAGGCTATCGTTACACAGTAGCGATAACTTTAAGCGCACCAGAATGAAATATAATATTCAGAAGTAAACAGCATAGCTGACTTACAGATTCTGTTAACATCCACAAATGAATAAGCGCGTCGATTCAGGGAGCAGTGCAAAGTGCCCGTGCAAAATCAGTTTTTGTGAGCTGATCGCCGTCAAAAAAGTTTAGGAGATATTTCTTAGTGATGGCTGATTTCAACAGTTTCAATATGATAGCATTTTGAAAAAAAAGTGTCATGAATTTATTGCATTTTTTGGGGAAAATAATCCGTTTTTATAATAGATCTTTGAAAATCCAAATCTCGATTTGAATTTTTTATGATATTATAACCTAAAGATACTATGTGAAAGTTTTCATCTTGCCACTTTCTTGGTAAAGAAAACACATTTTTACTCAAATTAATCAAAATGGATTTATCACATTCTGGAACCAAACTATAATATTCAGAAGGAACCAAACTATAATATTCAGAAGTAAACAGTGTAGCTGGCAGATGTCAGAATGTTTATTTTTACTTATGTTTACTTATATATTTAACAATATCTTTAGCATTTCTCATCCAAACAACGTCAAACTTGGCGCTGCACTTACTCGTGACCGTAGCGAGACACCTGTCAAGTTTGAAATCCATCGGACTAACGGTTCGAGAGATATGTGGTTAACAGACATACACACACACAGACAGACAGACGTTTCTGTAATTTATAGATAGATAGATAAAACGATAACAAGATTTCGGTAAATGTTCGATATAATGTTTATGTAACAAAACAGCGCTACTCATTTGAGCCGCGCGTCACACGGACCATTTATCCGCTCGGATCGACGTTCAGACGGCAGCGGATGCGTTTACTCGTTGATCGTCTCGGTCACATGACCACTGAACAGCGCTGAGATCCAGTGAGAAACGCTTGAATTCAGCCAAGAACACCAATGATCTAAACTATAGTTTAAAGCCAGATGAAACGGCACTGACAGACAGTGTGCAACGATACAGTCAGAAATCATCATTTACCCTGGATTCACTGTACTAGCCTAACACTAACCATGGTATTGTGGCAGAAATGTGGGATATTATTATGTTGTTAATGTAGACATGTTATAGAGATGCAATATGCGTGGCTTTATCTGTGGTTATCATAATCTAAATGTATGCTACTATGGAAGACAACTGGTTCATTTTAATAAAACTCAAACTCAGTCAGAATATTTAAATTTTACCATATAAAATGAGGTTGTTACAATTATTACAGATGTTACTGTTTTTATTAATGAACAAATTTACATCTGCATCTTAACTCAAGCTACTGTCAAATGAGCATTTCTGAGACAAAACATGTCATATTAATAATACGTCAGCCTTCACTGTAAACTGTGCTGAAGATACGATTCATCAAAGTCAGGCAACACACACCCGTTTCATCATTACACACAATATCACCCCTTTAGAACATGCAGAAACTAAGATCTTCTATCAAGATATTTATTTTGTTCAAGAAAAATGACTAGAAAAGTGTCAAGAATTCAAAAAGCGTTGGTCATGTTCTGCCCATATACAATAGTTTAAAACCACAATTAACGTTCACGTAGGAGCAAAAATCTGCCTTTAAACTTGAAAGAAATAAAGATTTGACATTTATCATGATAATTATCGAGATCAACTGATATGAAAAATGTTATTGTGAAGTTTGTTTGGCTATATTGCCCGGCCCTAACAGTCTGTATCCCAGTAACATTACGAAAAGGACACTGAGACAAGAACTACATCATTTCAACTTGTTAGGGTTAGGGTAACCCTAACAAGTAACCCTAACCCTAACCTTTGTCTCATATTTGATGAAGTTTGAATCAATTGATTCTGTTATTTTCCTGTTTATTACTGTGAAGCTGCTTTGAAACCATTTCTATTGTAGAAAGCGCTATAGAAATAGAGACTTGACTTAGATCGATGGGCTTTTAATGTAAGGACAGCCTGAGTTTGAATCATTGTCCTCTCTAGCTGCGCACATCTTTAAAAACGACACAAAAAAATAAGTAAAATAGAAAATATCAAAGTTTCGCAGTCAGTAATTCACTCAGCTTCCTCTTCAAGTGCAAACAGACACTATAAACCCTGAGCTCCAGCGCACGCATCACTTCCTGTCAGAGGAACGGCACGAAGGTCATGAAGGCACACACACACTGCGCTGATAAGACTCTCCCCAGTGTATCTCTCATCACACAGCGCTGATAACACACTCTAGGGCACTACACAGGGGACAAGGGCACGAGCGGGACCTTCAGCACTGACACTGAGCTGTTCATAAACACCGATCTCAAGTCAGCTGTGGATCTGGAGGATGAATGGCCTTCGTGTGACGGCGCTTCATAAACGCTGATCTCAGGTCAGCTGTGGATCTGGAGGATGAATGGCCTTCGTGTGACGGCGCTTCATAAACGCTGATCTCAGGTCAGCTGTGGATCTGCAGGATGAATGGTCTTCGTGTGACGGCGCTTCATAAACGCTGATCTCAGGTCAGCTGTGGATCTGGAGGATGAATGGCCTTCGTGTGACGGCGCTTCATAAACGCTGATCTCAGGTCAGCTGTGGATCTGCAGGATGAATGGTCTTCGTGTGACGGCGCTTCATAAACGCTGATCTCAGGTCAGTTGTGGATCTGGAGGATGAATGGCCTTCGTGTGATGGCGCTTCATAAGTGCTGATCTCAGGTCAGTTGTGGATCTGCAGGATGAATGGTCTTCGTGTGACGGCGCTTCATAAACGCTGATCTCAGGTCAGCTGTGGATCTGGAGGATGAATGGCCTTCGTGTGATGGCGCTTCATAAGTGCTGATCTCAGGTCAGTTGTGGATCTGCAGGATGAATGGTCTTCGTGTGACGGCGCTTCATAAACGCTGATCTCAGGTCAGCTGTGGATCTGGAGGATAAATGGCCTTCGTGAGATGGTGCTTCATAAACGCTGATCTCAGGTCAGCTGATCTCAGGTCAGCTGTGGATCTGCAGGATGAATGGCTTTCGTGTGATGGCGCTTCATAAACACTGATCTCAGGTCAGCTGATCTCAGGTCAGCTGTGGATCTGGAGGATGAATGGCCTTCGTGTGACGGCGCTTCATAAACACTGATCTCAGGTCAGCTGTGGATCTCCAGGATGAATGGCCTTCGTGTGACGGCGCTTCATAAACGCTGATCTCAGGTCAGCTGTGGATCTGCAGGATGAATGGCCTTCGTGTGACGGCGCTTCATAAACGCTGATCTCAGGTCAGCTGTGGATCTGCAGGATGAATGGTCTTCGTGTGACGGCGCTTCAAAAACGCTGACCTCAGGTCAGCTGTGGATCTGGAGGATGAATGGCCTTCGTGTGACGGCGCTTCATAAGCGCTGATCTCAGGTCAGCTGTGGATCTGCAGGATGAATGTCCTTCGTGTGACGGCGCTTCATAAACGCTGATCTCAGGTCAGCTGATCTCAGGTCAGCTGTGGATCTGCAGGATGAATGGCTTTCGTGTGACGGCACTTCATAAACACTGATCTCAGGTCAGCTGTGGATCTGCAGGATGAATGGTCTTCGTGTGACGGCGCTTCATAAACACTGATCTCAGGTCAGCTGTGGATCTGGAGGATGAATGGCCTTCGTGTGACGGCGCTTCATAAACGCTGATCTCAGGTCAGCTGTGGATCTGGAGGATGAATGGCCTTCGTGTGACGGCGCTTCATAAACGCTGATCTCAGGTCAGCTGTGGATCTGCAGGATGAATGGTCTTCGTGTGACGGCGCTTCATAAGCGCTGATCTCAGGTCAGCTGTGGATCTGCAGGATGAATGTCCTTCGTGTGACGGCGCTTCATAAACGCTGATCTCAGGTCAGCTGATCTCAGGTCAGCTGTGGATCTGCAGGATGAATGGCTTTCGTGTGACGGCACTTCATAAACACTGATCTCAGGTCAGCTGATCTCAGGTCAGCTGTGGATCTGCAGGATGAATGGTCTTCGTGTGACGGCGCTTCATAAACACTGATCT
>NC_138726.1:66360469-66375469 GCF_965113295.1 Leuciscus leuciscus
ATGATTGTTTTCACCCACTGTTAGTTATGAATTTGAATGTTAATTTATAGGCTATTGACAACTTTGACTAAATTAGTTTACGACGCCGCCGTTGTTTATGCTCACTGGGAAACGCGAAGCTAACGTTATCTTGCTATTATTGCGTCCTTGTATGGGAGCTATAGTTATAGTTAACCTCAGGTGGCGAAACGATTTTAAGATAATGTTTCTCTTTTTCTGCAATATATAAAAGCATTTATCTAATTTGGTGGCATTACACATTGAATGAAGTATCAGTAAAACATAACTTTGTTTGTAGTGACTACTTTGACTTTTCTTTATGCCGGAAGGGAGGGGAGGAGGGAGGAGACGGGATGAGGAGGAGGGAGGGTCTAGCTAGCCTCCGATTTGTTTGACAACAATTCGAATGTCAACAAGAAGTTACGACTCCCGGCATCGCTTACAGCACCTTTAAATGATTATTAGGCTGCATAGATTAGGTCAGCCGGAACCGGGAACACTTCCTATAACACCCGATGTACTCGTTACATCATAAGAAGAATGGCATCTACGCTAATGTTATTCCGAGGTTTACTGTAATCAGTCGGATCCAGATCAGATGGAGGACCTGCGTCACACACACACACACACACACACACACAAACGCACTCACACACACGTACTTGCACACGCACACGCACACACTCACAGCGGTGTGAAATGGCCGCCTCTCGGTCTCTATGTGGCGGCGTGACGCTGAACGGCCACTTTAGTGTCTGTTATTAAAGCTCTTCCGCTTCCCGTCAGTCTCCCGCGTCTGTAATGGAGGTGTTTTCGTGTTGTGAATAAAAGCGTCATGCAGAGATTAATACCTGAACACACTAGAGCCAGAGAAACAGACATGATTGACTGTCATTAAGTCTGAGAGAATCGTTTATAATTTCAGCGTGTATTAAAATCACAGTTTGATAGAGAAGACGCACGTCCCGCTGAGAGAGTTCGACTGCTGGAGAAGGACAGGGAACCTCAACGCTTGGGTTTTACATCGAAGAAACCAAATCCTGCATCTTATTCACACCTGATATGTAGAGCTTAAATCAAGCTCTGTCAATCATCTTAGCACATGCTTCTTTTCTATGCAAATTAGGTTGCTATGAAATTAATTTCACAAAAGTCAGCATAACTGACTTGGAAAATAAACTACTTCCTATCAAACATTTACAGTTTCTCATGGTCAACAGGACGTCCTGCTCACAAAAACAAGTGCAGACGCCTCAATCCTGAGCTGTCAATCACTGTGACATCACTCAAAGGAGTTACTGATCCCGCCCCCTCCATCCTGAGCTGTCAATCACTGTGACATCACTCACTGGGGGTTACTGATCCCGCCCCCTCCATCCTGAGCTGTCAATCACTGTGACATCACTCACTGGGGGTTACTGATCCTGCCCCCTTCATCCTGAGCTGTCAATCACTGTGACATCACTTACAGAGGTCACTGATCCCGCCCCCTCCATCCTTGAGCTGTCAATCACTGTGACATCACTCACAGGAGGTCACTGATCCCGCCCTCCACAGCTGTCAATCAAACGGACACCTTCACCGGCCTCTGCAGTGGAGCAGCTCGCGAATCTACATGCGTTCATCAATGTGATTCATTATCATTTGTATATTTCATATATACACAATGCCTGTATATTGACTGATTCACACACACACACACACATCATGTTTGATGAAGAACTGGACACACACACACACACACACACTCTCTCTTTCTCTATCTCTCTCTCACACACACCCTCTCTCACAAACACACTCTCTTTCTCTCTCTCACACACCCTCTCTCTCACACTCACACTCACACTCTCTCTCTCGTTCTCTCTCTCTCACACATACACCCTCTCTCTCACACACTCTCACACACACTCTCACACACACAGGTCAGAAGCTGTGCTGTAACGGCTCTGTTCTTCATTAGACTCTGTGCTTTCATGCGTTCAGAAGCTTTAATAGCAGGAGTGAGAGACGCAGGTGAAGGAAGATGAACTGAAGAACAGGGCGAGTGAATGAGTGTCTTAATTAAACCAGCAGAGACCTGGACTTCACATTCAGCCTATCAAAGCAAAGGTCACGCGTGTGCTGGAGGCCGTGTGTGTCGGAGCGCTCGAGGGAGAAACACACACTTTACCTTCAGGAGAGACACGAGGCATAGGTCTAATAAAGCCTGATGAAGAACTGGACACACACACACACACACACACACACACACACACACACACACATCACGTTTGATGAAGAACTGGACACACACACACACACACACACACACACACACACATCACGTTTGATGATAAAACTGGACACACACACACACACACACACACACACACACAGAACAAATAGAACAGAATCAGTCTTGATCCTGAAAGATGATGTGCAGATGATAGAGATAATAATGGATATGATCAAGATCTCTAAGCCGTCAGAAAGAGGAGGAATTATGATTATGGATGTGTGTGTGTATCAGTTGATCTTGGATTTGTTCTAGCATGTGTGTCGTGAAAATGTCTGAATTCTACATCCTCCAGCAAAGCGTTTAATTAAATCAAACAATTACTTTACCACAGAACAAATGAAATTACTTTTCTTCAACTTAATGTAATGGACTTTAAACATTGAGTTGATGTATGAGATGAAAACAGGTGTAATTATTAAAAATGTGGAGAATTGCTGGATATATTACAACTCGTTTTTATTTACCCTAAAGCCAACAGATGTCTGTTTAGCAAACACAACACACTAACTGTGAGATCCGGACAGACGAGTGACCATATGTGTGAGAGAGAGTGTGTGTGTGTGTGTGTGTGTGTGTGTGTGTGTGTGTGTGTGTGTGTGTGTGTGTGTGTGTGTGTGTGTGTGTGTGTGTGTGTGTGTGTGTGTGTGTGTGTGTGTGACTTCACAACATATGAGCAAAACTCTTTGCTGTCTCTGTTTCCTTGGTAACCTCAGGTCTAGTGAGGAGACTGTTATCATTTTAGCTGTATGAATTAAACTTCAAAAGGACAGAAACAGAAAAACAGAAAAGGAGACTGTAAAAGACAGACAGACAGAGCGAGTGAGACAGACAGAAACAGAGAGTGAGACAGACAGACAGAGAGAGTGAGACAGACAGACAGAGCGAGTGAGACAGACTGAAACAGAGAGTGAGATAGACAGACAGAGAGAGTGAGACCGACAGACAGAGAGAGTGAGACAGACAGACAGAGCGAGTGAGACAGACAGACAGAGCGAGTGAGACAGACAGACAGAGCGAGTGAGACAGACAGACAGAGAGAGTGAGACAGATAGACAGAGAGAGTGAGACAGACAGACAGAGCGAGTGAGACAGACAGAAACAGCGAGTGAGACAGACAGACAGAGAGAGTGAGACAGACAGACAGAGCGAGTGAGACAGACAGACAGAGAGAGACAGACAGAAACAGCGAGTGAGACAGACAGACAGAGAGAATGAGACAGACAGAAACCGCGAGTGAGACAGACAGAGAGAGTGAGACAGACAGACAGAGAGAATGAGACAGACAGAAACCGCGAGTGAGACAGACAGAGAGAGTGAGACAGACAGAGCGAGTGAGACAGACAGACAGAGCGAGTGAGACAGACAGAAACAGCGAGTGAGACAGACAGAGAGAGTGAGACAGACAGAGAGAGTGAGACAGACAGAAACACCGAGTGAGACAGACAGAAACAGCGAGTGAGACAGACAGACAGAGCGAGTGAGACAGACAGACAGAGCGAGTGAGACAGACAGAAACAGAGAGTGAGACAGACAGAAAGAGCAAGTGAGACAGACAGAAACCGTGAGTGAGACAGACAGAAACAGCGAGTGAGACAGACAGACAGAAACCGTGAGTGAGACAGACAGAAACAGAGAGTGAGACAGACAGACAGAGAGAGTGAGACACCAGTGAGGTAATGGTGGGTCAAGCTCGTTCAGAGGTCAATACCCACTAAACAGAGAGGATTTGTGTCTGCGGGACTATTCAGTGAGACAATCTCTGCTTCGTGACCGGAAGCCCTTTGGTGCGGCCACCGAAGCTTACGAAGAGCTGCTCCAACTGCCTAAACTGGGCTGAGTGCTCTATATACACTCTCAGGACCCTCACAGGGCAGAGTGTTGTTCAAAAGTTGTTGCTCGTCTTCCGAAGGGGGAAGTGCAGAGATCGAAATAACTTGTGTTCTGAACGGGGTCGAGAGCAATTTCGGCACATAGCCATGCCTTGGCTTGAGGACGACCTTAGAGTTGTTAGGCCCAAACCCAAGGCGATTGGCCGGCCACAGGAGCGTGGAACGCTTCTATGGCCCCAACATAGACTTCGAGTGTGGAGGGGGTACGACCCACGTCCAGCAGCTCATGTAGGAAGGAAAGTACCAGCGGTACTTCACATGAAGTAGGATCTTGGCTCTGTGCTGAACTCCATTTGGAGAAGACAGACCACTCTAGGGCGTAGAGACGTCTCGTGGACGGGGCTCTAGCCTCAGATAGAGTGTTTAGGATACTCTCTAGGAGGTCGTAAGTCCCCGTTGAGGGGCCATACATGGAGGGCCCACAGCTCGAGTGAGGGGTGCCAGATCGTCCTGTTCGCCTGGGAAAGGAGGTCTTTCCTCAGGGATATATGCTGCTGGCAGCTGAATCATCTCGGGGAACAAGGGTGGGGTCGGCCGGAGATGGGCCACCAGAAGGACTCTGCGTCTCTCCTCTCTGATCCGTTTGATGACCTGAGGGAGGAGCGCGACTGGGTGAAAAGCGTAAAGGGGGAAACTGGGCCTATTTGGGAGCACAGGCTGAGGAGCACAGATCTGTGAGAGAGTTCACCTCTGCCTCCGACTGGGCCAGTCATAGAGGTAATTCGGGATGCACATCCCCTTCTGTCTCAGGGGGGAAAGTGCTGTGTCCATGCACTTTCGTAAAAGTAAAAAGAATGGTCGGATTGTATACTGGAAGGCCACCCCTTTGAACGCGAATCTCAAAAACAGTCTGTGATGGGGGGCTATTTGGATAGGAAAGTATGCATCTTTCAGATCCACTGAGAAAAAACAATCCCCTGGTGTACTCGCGAGAGAATTCGTATCAAAGTTCGTGGTGCGACATTTGCAACAACGTCGCGATTTTCTCTTTTAGAAAGCTCTTTTGAAATGTGCTCGCCGTTTAAACGCAGGGGAGACTGTGAGAACAGCTGAGCGATCGGCTGCTGGTCGCTGTGGAGTGCCGAACCTTCACTCGTTTCCACTGCAGGGCTCTGTTCCAAAGGCAAGAAGGCTTGGAGAGAATCAGCGAAGGTCAGTAGATCATTGCTGAAGGAGAATTAACCTGAAATCCTATGGCAAAATGAGCTGCTTTTATAGGCAGAAGCCCCGCCCTCTATGGTGGGCTCTAGGCTCGGTTCGGGGGACGCACCCTGATTGGCTTGCGCAGACATGCCCCTTCGCCTTAGGTTCATGCAGTTCCCACTACCCAGCCAATAGCGTGCGTGCATCTCTGCACTGTTATGGCTATGCAGTAGAACTGAGTTTTTGAAAAAAAGGTTTCAATAAATCGGAGAAAGAGGAGTTTTCCCCATAGCGTCTAGCAAAGACACAATACGAGCAAACGTTTCGAAAGAGAACCAGATAACTCACCCATCAAGCCTTTAACCCTGCAGATGAAGCTCACATGAAGTTTGAATCATTGATTCTGTTATTTTCCTGTGTATTACAGTGAAGCTGCTTTGAAACGATCTGTAAACTCTTAAAATAAAGGTCCCAAAGAGGGTTTCCACAGTGATGCCATAGAAGAACCATTTTCAGTTTCCCAAAGAACCCTTCAGTGATCAGGTCTTAAAAGAACCCTTTTTTTCTTATTGTGGAGAACATTTTAATAATCTGAAGAACCTTCTGTGCAATGAAAATGATCCATTATGGATGTTAAAGGTTCATCGATACCAATAAAGAAGCTTTTTATGTATATAAAAATATATACCATCCATATTTTTATGAATGATTGGCTACAGAGCTACAGAAATACTCGTCATCAGCTGTCATCAGCTGTGAGATTCAATATGACGGTGTGAAAACATCCCTGTTGCTTCTAAAACTTCAACAATTAATAACTAAATTCACACAATCTCAAACACATTCATGTTCCAGGTGTAAAACACAATAGGTCTTAATCTGAGAGGGAATAACTTGATTGACACTAATGGCTGTTAAACCATCAGTGAATGTGTCAGATGTGTCTGTCTTTTGTCTTCAGCCAGAAGAATGAAATCATACCGGTTTGAACAACATTATGAAGAGTAAATGACGACAGAATTGTGATTTCTGGCAGAACTGTCCCTTTAAAGCTGAACAGCGCTGGTGTCCTTTATTCTTAGCCTGTCCTGATAACTGCCATTAACGTGATTTGCGTTCTTAATTGTAAGTTCCCTAGAAAGGCAACATCTAAGAGCATTATTGAAAAGTGGCACATGATGAACAGCTCAATATATTGCTGTGTTGTAGTGTACAGATCTCAAAAGGACAAATTACAGTATTACAATCCACAGTGAGAGGCTGGAAATGTCCTACAGACTGTCTGTGCCAACTCTGGATTGTTTATTTAGTTTCCTTCCTTCATAAAACTGTCAAAGGACAAGAAATAGAGCTACTAACACACACACACTCACACAAACACACTCTCACTTATGTTACACGATATTTAATTTCTTGAAGTTACACAAATGGCTGTTTCTTGAGTGGAAGACCAAACTAATATAAACAGCTAGTTTAAGGAGAGTGATCAATATCTGTAATTTTCCACTGTTGGGTCAGTGTGAGTCAGGGCTAACAGGACCTGAAGCACCGAGCTCAAACTCCAGCTGTGTTTCCACTGTTGGGCCAGTAGAGACGCTCTAAAACCCCACCGTTTCACCAGCTGACTGAAACTAGCCAGAGCCGCAAAATGAGCATAACAGAAGCCAACGATTGGTCTTCACTTAAAGACTTAAGATCCCAGCATAAATATTTCACCAGTGTTTTACAATAACATTTTTTTTACAGTGACATAAATGTATTAATCTGTGTCAGGAGTGCACATCAATCATGCTGAATCAAGCTGATATGTACCATTTCACACAAAAAGAGAACGTGTAATGACACATACCAATTCAGTTACACTTGCATCCATTTACTGAAGATCACAGGAATGTACAAAACATCTCTATTAAGGCATTTAAGTCCAAAGGCACATAATTAGAAAGATATTGATAAAACATCATGGGCCCTATCTTACACCCGGCGTAATGCAGCGCCAAGCGCGACGCAAATGTTTTCTGCTAGTTTCATTCTGACGCAGTTATCAGTTTCACGTCCTGCGGTCTGAGAACGAGTGTGTTCTGGCGCATTGTTGGAGCATTTATTTTGAGGCAACAGAAATATATTTCTGCTTCATGCAGTGATCAGAATCGAAGCAGTGATCAGAATCCCCGTCAGATCGCAAGGAAGTTATTTCAAGCACTCGCTGGTGTCTGAAAGAGAGGTCTGAGCGGATAAGTGTTTAAAATTAAGTTTGGCTAGTTTTTCTTCTAAAAAGACAAAAAGTTCAGGTGGAGAATTATTTTTTTTCTTTACCTTGACATGTTTCGACTGCAATCTGCAGTCTTCCTCTGAAGCGTCATCTGACAGCTGTGACGTGTCGTTTATGAACGTGCTTGAACTTTTCGTCTTTTTAGAAGAAAAACTAGCCAAACTTAATCATTAAGAAGACAATATGAAAATTTTTGAACTAAGTGTTTAAAATGTCTTAAATGTTGGAGTTAGCTGTTAGCCTGTTATAATAACATGGGAAATGAGACGGTGTTGACCGTCTCCTGCTTCTGTTCAAGCCCCAGTTGGCCCGCTTTGGACCAAGGTATTCGGCAGGCCAAAAACCCCTGGCCGTTGGCCCCGAGGAGGCCGGATCAAGACCCGAGGAAGTGAAATGCGACTAGCCTGGCACGCACTAGCATGCTAGCTTTTAGCCCGACTGTGGTAAGTTGAGCTCCATCAGACTGAAGATTGTGATTCTCTCTGAACGAAGGATGGACACCAAAGACTCCTGCCAAAAAATAATTACATCAAATTGGACATTATTGCATTTTAATTAGCTTCAGTCCATCTGTGAAAAGCTTCCTGGCAGAAAAACACCTTGAGCAGCCGAAGGTTCCCATCAGAGTCATTTACTCATTTGATAAACGTTCCCAAGAATCTCACATTTAACACTGCAGTCCTGATCAAACCCAAACACATCAGCAGCTGCATCAACAGAGGCCAGATCACATCTAATGAAACCTTTACAGGTTCATAATCCTCAATTTCACCAGTATTACATTCAACTAATTACAAACATATAACTCCGCCCACATAATATACTCACATAAAGCCATACAGTCCTGTCACTTTGCTTTCCATGTATTACTTACAGCTCACTTTAAGTCCTTAGAGACCACAGCAAACTTGCCTAACTAATAAAGTTCAAACTTTATTAAAGGCAACAGTCAGTAAAAGAAATAAGAAAAAATACATTAATTACAAGCATAAATACAATGGCAAAGTTAGAAATAAAGTAAGGTCTAACATAGTTCATAGTTCATGTACAGACGTGTTATAATTAGGCCTAAATGTAAAATAACACTATAGTTTTCTTTGAACAAATTAACTATAGATTAATCTTTGTTAAAGCTACTATCCATTTAACCCTTAGTGTATTCATTTATTTAACCAAAACTAGGTCAAAAGGAAAAAGCCATGTGTGACAAACTAAGTAAGTACACCTTTCTGCTTCCATAGGAATCAAGAGGGTAAGTAGAAGAAAGGCCTTAAAAACTGCTAGATCTGCTTATTTTTCAAACTTCTTAGAAGAAAACAAATGCAACCCTAGATATTTAAAGGCTAGGCTAAATTAACAAGAAATAAAGCTTCAACCCGACATTTCCAAACAGCACAGCAGTAATGACTTTATGAACTTCTGTACTTGCAAGATTGATAATATTAGGGACAAAATTATAACCCAGAAAAGGCAGTATCTTCACAACTAGGTTCCTTTTTAGAAAGAAATGATATCTGCTAGGATTTCCGGTCAGGATTTAGACCGTACCATAGTACCGAGACAGCTCTCATTAGAGTCACACATGATCTGCTCTTATCATCTGATCGTGGTTGTGTCTCTCTATTAGTGTTACTCGATCTTAGTGCTGCATTTGACACTATCGACCACAACATTCTTTTAAATAGACTCGAAAATTATGTTGGCATTAGTGGAATTGCACTAGCATGGTTTAAATCATACTTATCTGACCGTTATCAGTTTGTAGCAGTAAATGAAGAGATATCTCATCGATCACAAGTTCAATATGGCGTACCACAAGGCTCAGTACTAGGACCGTTGCTGTTCACTCTGTACATGCTACCATTAGGAGATATCATTAGGAAGCATGGCATTTTTTTTACTGTTATGCTGATGATACTCAGCTCTATATTTCTTCACGCCCTGACGAAACTTACCAATTCACAAAATTAACGGAATGCATAGTTGACAACGGTTAGGAACCTGGGTGTGCTCTTTGATACCAATCTTTCATTTGAAAGTCACGTGTCTAGTATCTGTAAAACGTACTCGGTTACTAACGTAACCTCGGTTCTCTCTAGAGAGGAAACGAGTACTGCGTAATATCTTACGCTAGGGGAAATCTCTTTTCCGCGAGATACTGAAGCCAAAAAATTATCCTTAATTTTGAAATAATGTAAAACGCGTTGCGGCAGCATGCAGACATAGGCGAGACAGCTTGCGCGCCTATTGGCTGCCCTGCGGCAACTGCAGCAGCCTATCGATAAGGCCCTATCGTGACGTCATCACCAATGGGGGCGCTTCGCGCCCCATACGTCACGTCCCGCCGAAACGGGCGTGGCCTGGGGCTATAAATATAGCATCGAAAGGCTAGCTTACCGGTTTTTCATCGCCGGAGCGAACCGGAGCGTGCGCAGGCACGGCAAGATACGCAGTACTCGTTTCCTCTCTAGAGAGAACCGAGGTTACGTTAGTAACCGAGTACGTTCTCTTACGAGAGGTACTCTCGTACTGCGTAATATCTTACGCTAGGGGAAACAGTGTAAAACGCCGTGCATGCTATGATCCAGCACCAAAGTCCCAAGGGCAGGTGCCCGGGCTCATGTAGTACATGATCATAAGTGACTCACAGAGAGCCCAGGAAGAGTGGCTAGAATAGCATCATTCCTGTAATGCAGCATCCTATAAGAACAGTTATAGTGATGGTATTTACTCAGTCAGGGCGACCCTGGCCTGGACTGATGAATATAGTGGGTCTTACACATTGCCCATAGAGCTGCGCGATCTAAACGAGCGTTGCTCGCGCTATTTTGGTATTCTGGGCCGGACGTACTCGGGGCAGACAGTACCGATTTCTAGACTGAAAGCAGCTTAGCTTGCAGAGCGGGAACCTCTAGGTTATAAAACCTTATAAATGTAGACGGGGAGGCCCAGCCTGCCGCCATACAGATATCTTGCAAGGCAATCCCACTAGACCAAGCCCACGACGAGGCCACGCCTCTCGTGGAGTGCGCTCTGACACCCAATGGGCACTGCAAGCCCTTAGAGGTGTAAGCCAGCGCTATAGCATCGACTATCCATCTGGATAGGCTCTGTTTCGAAACGGCGAGTCCCTTAGAACGTCCGTAGAGTGAAACAAAGAGCTGCTCCGTCTGTCTGAAAACAGACGTGCGGGACACATAAGCCCTTAGCGCCCTGACTGGGCAAAGGAAGCTGGCGTCCTTCTCCTCGTTAGAGACCGGCAGGGCAGACAGGGAAATTACCTGGGCCCTGAACGGTGTATTGAGGGATTTAGGGACGTACCCGTGCCTTGGTTTGAGTATGACTTTCGAGTCATTTGGCCCAAACTCCATACACGTCGCGCTCACTGAGAGCGCTTGTAAGTCCCCTATGCGCTTCACTGAAGCGAGAGCCAGAAGAAACACCGTTTTGAAAGACAAGTGTTTGATATCTACTGACTGGATAGGCTCAAATGGGGCACCCTTCATGGCCTCCAAGACCGTAGAAAGGTCCCATATGGGGACTGAGGGAGGTCTGGGAGGATTTAACCTCTTAGCTCCTCTAAGGAACCGAATGACCAGATCGTTCCTTCCTAGTGACTGACCAAGCGTTGGTTTGGAAAACGCTGCTATAGCCGCCACATAGACTTTGAGCGTGGATGGGGCTCTGCCTTCATCCAGTAGCTCTTGTAGGAAGGAGAGAACCTCCGTCACTCCACAGTCCAGGGGTGAAAAGCCGCGTGCTGTGCACCAGCTGGAGAACACTGACCATTTTGAGGAATAGAGCCGTCTCGTAGAGGGAGCTCTAGCCTGCATGATCGTGTTTAACACTCCCTCTGGGATATCAGAGGGTACCCGTTGATGGCCCACGCATGTAGGGACCAAAGCTCCGGGCGAGGATGCCAGATCGAGCCCCTGGCTTGAGAGAGGAGGTCCCTCCTCACTGGTATTGGCCATGGGGCAGTGCTCGTCAGCTGCATAAGAACTGGGAACCAAGCCTGGTTCTTCCAGAACGGAGCAACCAGTAACACTGAGCATCTGCTTTCCCTGATCCGCTCTAATACCTGAGGTAGGAGCGTGATGGGGGGAAAGGCATAGAGCGGGCAGCGGGGCCAGACGTGGGCCAGCGCATCCCTGCTCTTTGAGAAAAATTCCGGGCAGTGAGCGTTTTCTTGAGACGCAAACAGGTCTATCTTTGCTCTGCCGAATGTCTGCCACAGCAGTTGGACTGTCTGCGGATGCAGTGACCATTCTCCTGCTGGAACATTGTTCCTGGACAGTCTGTCTGGTCCCACATTCAGGTGGCCAGGCACATGCGCTGCTCTGAGCGAGCGCAAATTGTGCTGAGCCCATACCAGGAGTCGTTTCGCTAACCTGTATAGGTTTCGGGATGTGATGCCTCCCTGGCGATTTATGTAGGCTACCACTGACATGTTGTCCGAGCGGACCAAGACGTGGTGTCCTGCTATTTGGGGACGAAAGCGCCTCAGCGCGTTGTCGACTGCCATCATTTCCAGGCAGTTTATGTGCAGAAGCTTTTCCCGTTCTGACCACTGGCCGAAAAACGGTCTGCCCTCGAGCAGTGCTCCCCATCCCGAGGTGGAGGCGTCCGTGGACACCACCTTCACACTCGAGGAAGTCCCCAGGCTTACACCTGACTGGTACCAGTCGGTCGCTCTCCAGGGTATCAGTGCTGAGACGCATTCCTGATCGACCTTGAGACGAAAGAGACCTGAAGTCCATGCTCGACGCGGTACTCGCGCTTGTAGCCAGAACTGCAGTGGGCGCATGCGAAGCAGACCCAGCTGGAGAACTGTGGATGCTGCTGCCATGAGACCGAGCATCCTTTGAAACTTCTTTAGCGGGACTATAGTGCCGCGGCGGAAGGTTTCTGTCATGCGCTGAATAGTCAATCTGCGCTGTAGCGATATTTGAGCTGTCATTGACAGCGAGTCCAGTTCTGTGCCCAGAAAAGATATTCTCTGACTGGGAGACAGTGAACTTTTCGCCCAGTTGACTTTGAGACCCAGATTCTCGAGATGTTCGAGTAAAATGGTTCTGTGTTCTATGAGCTCCGTATGTGACTGAGCTAGAACCAGCCAATCGTCCAAGTAGTTCAAAACTCGCATTCCCCGAAGTTTCAGGGGAGCGAGGGCTGCGTCCAAGCACTTCGTGAATGTACGGGGTGCTAGGGACAGGCCAAACGGTAGGACTGTGTATTGATAAGCCTGGGCCTCGAAGGCGAATCTCAAAAATCGCCTGTGACGTGACGCTATTTGTATTTGGAAATACGCGTCTTTCAGATCTATTGACACAAACCAGTCCCCGTGGCGAATTTGCGCGAGGATTTTCTTGGTTGTGAGCATTCTGAACCTGCGTTTTGAAAGCGCTACGTTCAGTTGTCTTAGATCTAGAATGGGTCTGAGACCCCCGTCTTTTTTCGGAACCAGAAAATATCTGCTGTATAGCCCCCCTTCGCTCTGAGCTTGAGATAAAGGCTCTATTGCCCCTTTGCTCAACAGTTTCGCAATTTCGGTACGAAGTACACTTGCTACTTCCTTTTCTACCGTGGTTTCGACTCGCACCGCACAACGGCGGGGACGTCGAGCGAACTGTAGCGAATAGCCTCTTTTTATAATGTTCAGCACCCATTCTGATACACCGGGAAGCTTTGCCCACGCATGTGCGTGCATAGCTAAGGGTTGAATGAGATTGGAGCTCTGGTCGTGACATAGTGGCGACCGGGGAGCTTCGGTATGCTGTATTATAGACACCGCATTTGCAGCGCTCGAGGCGGGGAGTGTTTTGATCACAGCGGGCGGTTCGCCCGCGCTCGGCTCTCTCACGGCAGGTAGCTGAGAGACGGCGAGCGTGGGGGAAACCGAGGGATTCGTCATGTCTGTGAGTGAATGTGGGCGCAGGACAGCGGGCACATTTGCACTGAAAACACCATCGACCTGAGTCGGTTGTATGTGTGTTGGTTTCGTTTTTACAGAAACCAAGAGACATGCAGCGTGTAGTGTTTGTGGGCACTGGGACGTGGGCACGTTCACTACATTCTGTGCGCAATCGACATGAGTCGATTTTATGTGCGCGAGCCCTGTGGGGCGGGCTGTGTCTGTGTGTAGGAATGGGCACTGGGCAGTGGGCATTTTTACTACACTCATAACACCGTCGGCCGTGGCCGGAATACCAGAAAATACGCTCTTTACAGGATTTATCTGGGTCGCCGTGAAAACGGCGTTTGTGTACAGGCAAGCGGGTAATGCAACCGACTTGTTTACTGCAGAGTACACTGGAACAGTCGCATGTAATGGAACTGGACGAGCGGGAAGTTTTGGTGGAAACCCGGCCGCAGCGGGGCTTGAACACCGTCGTTTTCCTAAGCTGGCTAGGAAGACTTTGAGGCCTCGGGCTTCATCTCAACCTTCGGCCGAGTCCCACGCTGTGGGGGGCGGCGGCCGGCAGAGCGAGAGCGTGGTCTCTGGTCCCGGGCCTGTCGACGCTGTGAAGCGGCGGCGGGGGGCGGTGGCTGCGAGCTGCGAGCAGACGGCTGTTTAGAGCGGCCTGATGCGGAGCTAGAGCGCTTTGGCAAAAAGTGCTTCATGGCCTGCGACGTCTTTTGTACCTCAGCGAATCTGTCCGCGAAATCTTTGACGGACGATCCAAAGAGGCCAGTAGCAGAAACGGGGGCGTCGAGGAACACAGAGCGCTCCGAGTCCGGCATTTCTGAAAGCGTCAGCCAGAGGTGTCTCTCAGCAACGGTGAGAGAGGCCATGTTCCGCCCTATGGCCTGTGCAGCGGATTTCGTAGCGCGGAGTGCGAGGTCCGTAGCGCTCCTTAAATCCGCCACGTTGATTGCTTCCGTGCCTTCCTCGTCCAGCTTTCGGAGAAGGTTAGCTTGGAAGATCTGGAGAGTGGCCATAGTGTGTAGCGCTGATGCAGCCTGCCCAGCGGCGGTGTAAGCGCGACTGTGCAGGGTGGAAGTAGCGCGGCAGGCTTTTGAAGGTAGCGCCGTCTTAGTCCGCCGTCCAGCAGAGGGCGGGCAAAGATGGGCTGCTACCGCCTCCTCCACTAGAGGGAGAGCGAGGTATCCTCTGTCTTTGGCACCGTCCACCACGGAGAATGCCGCCGAAGCAGAGGAACGTAGCCTGGCTGAAAAAGGGGCGCTCCAAGACTTTGCCAGTTCTTCATGAAGCTCAGGAAGAAACGGGGCGGGTCTTGAGGGCGTGGAAACGCGGTCCCCTTGCAGAAAACAGCCGTCCAGACGGTTGCGTGTAGGCTCGGCGGGCGCGGACCACTCGAGGCCGAGGCTCTCTGTGGCCTGTGTGAGCAGACGCATCAGCTCAGCTTCAATGCTGGCCCGTTTTCCTGACGACTCGCGGGCAGAAGAAGGGGCGA